>NC_069130.1:43212428-43329928 GCF_026914265.1 Mya arenaria | reverse complement strand
CTTGTTTTTATGATACGTTATAGATGCAATATGCTTTAACCCGGAATCCCGATCGGAATAACTACCCACTTTTCATACAAAACAATTTGTACGTGAAGGATTTGCTGTATCAAAAATCGTAAAAAAATCTGTCAACATACAATTATTTGGACTAGAAGGTACATCTAGCTGATCTACATCTCTTAGTCTAAATATTTGTACGTTGACGGACTCTTTTTACGATTAAAAAAAAATGTATACATATATATATATATATATATATATATGGCAAGTCCTTCACTACAACATGTTCATGTTACTTTCAATTCAGAGTTGATTATTCACTAAAATTATTTCGCATTTTAATTGTTGTTTAACCTGAAACGTCTCAACCATCAAAAAAGAACATATATGCTTCAATAGTCTAAAAAAATAGACGTGTTGTATGGGATTCTTCCAATCCCTTACGTCTTATCGGGTTTGTGCAAAACAGGGTGGGGGTTGAAAGATATTGAAATCGTAGTTAGATAAGTATTATATGTTTGAAATAGATATTAAAGGTTTATATTCGTATTTTAGTTATTACCATGTAAGTGCAAAGATTTTTTTCACAAAACAAGCATTTAATGCATTTAAACACGACCATTTTACATCTATGTAAATCTATGCACCGCAGCCTTGCAGGTGATCTTCATGTATAACAGTTTATATCATTATGTTTTGACAGTATGAAATGAAGAAAAACACTCATCAAACTCATAATAATTCGTCAGCTTTTATTTTTTGTGTACATAATTCATATTTTAGATATATATAATTATCTGACCCGGAATCCCAATCGGAATAGCTACCCACTTTTGGTGCAAAAAAATTGTATGTGAAGGATATGCCATTTCAAAATTTGTAAAAAGATCAGTTAAGTTACTATTATTTGGACTAGTGCTTAAAGTGTTTGATTTATTGTCTCTATAATGTATAATGCACCTGTCAATTGTAGAGCCAAGCTGGGAGCTGCCTAAAAATCAGTTACCCAGTTAGCTCAGTTTGACAGATCTCCATGCAAGTGTTCACATGGTCGTGGGTTCAAGCACCATACCAGTAGCATCTTTTCTCAAAGGTTTACTTTAGAACCCATCATCCAGGAGTAAACAATTATGATTTTTTTATTAAATATTACAGGCCATGTTCTTTTGTAAACTTTCAGATTGAGAAGTGCCTGGATACAAGGCTAGTATTGTTAACATCATCTGATACAATCAACTGGAACAAAGCTGAAATGGCTGCCTGACCTGACTTAAAAATTGGATGGCAGTACATCAGACTAGAAGATTACAAGTATTGAGGTGACAAAATGAAACCTGAGCCTACCAAAGCTGACAGATTGCACAAGAAACACATAAATGCAGGTATTTACTGAGATATTGTAATTATTTTTTGAAACTTCTCATTCATTTAGGAAGTTCAGTTAAAACAGAGTTGGCAAAAAAATGAACAAAGGTATATACATTTTGAATTCTAATTCAAATAAGAACTTTACTGGCCAGCACAGAATGGTAAAATGCTAGTCTACCAATATAAATGTGCCTGGTTCGAATCAGTAAAGCTGATGAATGTACTGGTTGTGTAGCCAGGATGTGAGTAGGTCTGCACTTGGCTGATAATGCATATCATATGTTTAAGCTGCACTCTCACAGATTGTCTGTTTTACCAACTCTTTTTTATTTCTTGGTCTTGTAATGAATTATTTTATGCGAATTTCTGAACACTGGACATAACAGACAACTGGAAAAAGGGGATCGCTGCTTTCTTATATTAATTCAGTCAAAAAAGACAACTGAAAATATTGGAACGCTGTTTTCTTATTTTAATACGGTCAAAAGATGATGTTCTGTGCCAAAAATCTCATTATTAGTAAAGCGTTAGTAATGCTTTTAACCATAAAACCAATAGTTACAAATGTAAATATAAAAAACATTATCTTACCTTTTGTCAGCAGTCTTATTTCATCAGTTTTCATACTGCTTTTCATTAGCTTATTCCAAGCCAAAAAGTAAAAGAAGTTGTCAAAACCTTCAATCTGTGACTGAGAGTGCAGCACTCTTACAGATTGAATGTTTTGACTACTTTATTTATTTTTTGTCGTGGAATGGGCCAATTTATGTGGAAATGCATGTTAACCATTCATATAAGATTGCTGACAATAAATTTGTCAGAAAATGTTTATATTTAAGTTCAAAATGTTTTATGAATTTTTCTTAAACCATTAGTAACGCTTTAAGCCATAAAACCTTTGTTTTCGACCTGAAATATGGAAGTCTGCAATCCAATATTTTGTCAGTAGTCTTATATCACTGGTTTGCAGATATTTTAGCAAAAAAATAGGTCATTCCAAGACAAAAAATACAAAAGTTGTAAAAACAGTAAATCTGTGAGAGTGCAGCTTTAAATGACTAAATGTTTTGATTTGGCTCAATTTTCACCTAAAATCTTATAGTTTTGTGGCATCTAAATGGTTTGTTTTTAACAACGTTACATGCACATATGTATATATTTGTTCTTAAATTTGTAATTTAGATTGGAAGATTCATTCTCTGGAAAGTAGAAAGGGGCATGTTACATACTGTTATCACTGCCATGACAGAAACCATATTGAGGAGCTGGTCCACCTGTAGGAAGAATTGCACTATTGGTTGGAGCAGCACTATTACCCAGCCATACACCAGCACTTAGTTTGTCATAGGGAGCATTTCTGAGCAGTTATGGAGACCACTAACTATGCAGGTATGTCATAATCAAAATCTTGGTTTATATATTTATGCCCCCCTTCGAAGAAGAGGGGTATATTGCTTTGCACAGGCATGTCGGTCGGTCGGTCGGTCGGTTGGTCCGTCAGTAGACCAAAGCTTGTCCGAGTGATAACTCAACAATTCCTGGACGTATGTTCATCAAACTTCACATGAAGGTTGGGCCTGACCAGTAGATGACCCCTATTGATTTGGGGGGTCATCAGGCCAAAGGTCAAGGTCAATGTGACCTTTAATGGTAAAATAATTTTAAAGCTTGTCCGAGTGATAACTCAACAATGCCTGCACCCATGGCCCTCAAACTGGACTTGGAGGTTGGGCCTGACCAGTAGCTGAGCCCTATTGTTTTTGGGGCTCATCGGGTCAAAGGTCAAGTTCACAGTGACCTTGAATGGTAAAAGGTTGTCTAAGTGATAACTCAACAATGCCGACACCCATGGCCCTCAAACTTGACTTGGAGGTTGGGCCTGACCAGTAGCTGACCCCTATTGTTTTTTGGGGTCATCGGGCCAAAGGTCAAGGTCACAGTGACCTTGAATGGTAAAAGGTTGTCCGAGATATAATTCGACAATGCCTGCACCCATGGCCCTCATAATTGAATTGGAGGTTGGGCCTGACCAGTAGAAGACCCCAATTGTTTTGGGGGGTCATCTGGCCAAACGTCAAGGTCACAGTCACCTTGAATGGTTAAAGGTTTTCCGAGTGATAACTTGACAATGCCTGCACCCATGGCCCTCAAACTTGACTTGGAGAATTGGCCTGACCAGGAGATGACACCTTTTGTTTTTGGGGGTCATCTGGCCAAAGGTCAAGGTCACAGTCACCTTGAATAGTAAAAGGTTATCCGAGTGATAACTCGACAATGCCTGCACCCATGGCCCTCAAACTTGACTTGGAGAATTGGCCTGACCAGGAGATGACACCTATGGTTTTTGGGGGTCATCTGGCCAAAGGTCAAGGTCACAGTGACCTGGAATGGTAAAAGGTTGTCCGAGTGATAACTCGACAATGCCTGCACCCATGGCCCTCAAACTTGACTCGGAGGTTGGGCCTGACCAGAAGATGGTCCCTATTGATTTTAGGGGTCATTATACCCCCCAAAACAAAGTTTGGGGGGGTATACTGGAATCGGGTTGTCCGTCTGTCTGTCCGTCTGTCCGTCCGTTTTTTTTGTCCGGGATTCATCTTTGTCGTTATTGAACAAATCTTTTTCAAACTTTCAGATATTAATGGCCATGATGTAAACTTGCGCCTCTGTGAAATTGGTACGGGTCACATGACCCTGACCAGAGTTATCTCCCCTTGATGTGTTAAAGTAGGCAAAATAAGTCCTGTCCGGGATTCATCTTTGTTATTATTCAACAAATCTTTATCAAACTTTCAGAAATTAATGGCCATGTTGTAAACTTTCGCCTCTGTGAATTTGGTACAGGTCACATGACCCTGACTGGAGTTATCTCCCCTTGATGTGTTAAAGTAGGCAAAATAAGCCCTGTCCGGGATTCATCTTTGTTATTATTCAACAAATCTTTATCAAACTTTCAGAAATTAATGGCCATGTTGTAAACTTTCGCCTCTGTGAATTTGGTACAGGTCACATGACCCTGACTGGAGTTATCTCCCCTTGTAGGCAAAATTAGCTTTGTCCGGCCTAACTCCAGGGCAAACAACCTTAAGACATGGAGGGGTGGGGGGTATTCGTTAGCCTATGGCTTACAGTTCTAGTTGGGCCAAAGGTCAAGGTCACAGTGACCTTGAATGATAAAAGGTTGTCCGAGTGATAACTCAACAATGCCTGCACCCATGGCCCTCAAACTTGACATGGAGGTTGGGCCTGACCAGTAGATGACCCCTATTGATTTTAGGGGTCAAAGGTCAAGGTCACAGTGACCTTGAAAGCAAACTTGACAATTCCTGGACCTATGGTCATCAAACTTGACATGAAGGTTGGGCCTGCCCAGTAGATGACCCCTATGGACTTTGAGGGTCATCAGGCCAAGGTCAATGTCACAGTAACCTTTAACGCAAAAAAGTTAACAAATCTTCTCCCACTGATATCTCAACAATGCCTGAACCTATGATCATTAAACTTGACATGGATGTTAAGCCTGACCAGTAGATCACCCTTATTGATTTTAGGATTCATAGAGCCAAAGGTCAAGGTCACAGTGATCTTGAATGGTAAAAGGTTGTCCGAGTGATAACTCAACAATGCCTGAACCCATGGCCTTCAAACTTGACTTGGAGTTGCATCTGACTTGTAGATGACCCCTTATGATTTAAGGGGTCATTGGGTTAAAGGTCAAGGTCACAGTGACCTTAAACGAAAAAAACTTGTCTGTGTGATAACTTGACAATGCCTGCACCCAACTTCGAACTTGACAGTTTCTGGTGACCAGCTGATGACTGGGTTTTGAGTCAAAGGTCATGGTCATAACACACTCTATCCTCACACTTTAATGGTCATAATCTTAAAACTGCCTTAACGGCAACAAATCAGCTGTCATTTCGGTCCATGCACATTTCATTCAATTGTCCATATAATCCTGACAACATGGCGCTCAGGGGCGGGGGGGCATAATGTTTGACAAACATCTCTTGTTTTTTTTATAATTTAGCATCTGTTGAGAAGAAATTTATTTCTAGATTGAAGGCACACACTATAGATTGATGCCCAAAAATATATTTCTTATTTTAATGCATTATCATGTCTAACTCATTTGACTTAAATGATCAAAGCAAAAGAAATGCAAATGATTAATCTGCAGATATACAAATGTAAGCTTTTTAACTGGGGAAATTGTTGCCACTTGTCTATTAATTAAAGAACACATTTATAATTAATAATGTTTAATCTGTACACAAATCATATGCCTTCTTTGTTTTAACCATCAATGTCAAAGAGTCCAGCATGATAATGCATTAAATTGAAAAAAATGCGTTAATTTATATGAACCCTTTAAAACAAAGACATTTCCTAAATCCAATAAAAAATAATTGAATATTGATGCAGAGTTCAGTTAGAATATAATATACCTTTTTTTGCAGTTGTTGCAGTGAAACTTGCACCAGTGTGTTTTCTGTGGAGATAAAGAGATAGTGTCCAGCAATGAAGACCCAACTCAAGATCTGACCTTGTAAGGCCAATATGAAATAACTGTGTGGGAAAATGGGAAAAACCTGCAGTCAGGAATGCACGGAAATCATCAAAAGAACAGTGTTAAATTAATCTTGAATAACTTGACATTTATTTTGTTTGACATATTTATTCATGGTGCAGTGAAAACATTCTTTTTTTCTCATGGTTATTTAAATTTAGAATTGATAGGAGGGAACATCACTATGTAGTTTCATGTTCATAGTCAGATCAAAACCCATGTACATGCCCAAATGAGCATTCGAAAATATCAAAATGATACTTGTTGTATGTAGTGTAAGTTAATTAACATAATAAACAAAAATATTTAATCAATTTCAATTTATTATGCCCCTTTCAAAGAAGAGGAGTATATTGCTTTGCACATGTTGGCCGCTACGTCCGTCTGTCTGACAGTAGACCAAAGCTTTTCCGGGTGATAACTCTACAATTCCTAGACCTATTGTCAAACTTGACATGAAAGTTTGGTTTAACCAGTAGATGACCCCTTTTGATTTTAGGGGTATTATGGTCAAAGGTCACAGTGACCTTGAACAGGAAGGTGTCAAACCATACATCTGACTGATAAGTTGACAATGCCTGCACCTATGGCCCTCAAACTCAACATGGAGGCTAAGTCTGACTATTAGAAGATACTATTGATTTAAGGGGTCATTGGGTCAAAAGTCAAGGTCACAGTGACCTTGAATGCTAAAAGGTTGTACTAATAATGACTGGACAAAGCCTGCACCCATGGCCCTTGAACAACTTGACTTTGGGGTTGGGCCTGACCAGTAGGTGAGCCCTATTGATTTGTCACAGACCATTGAACGCAAAAAGCTTGCCTGTGTGACAACTCGACAAAGTCTGCACCCATGGCCTTCAATCTTGAAATTTAGGTTTGGGGTGACCAGCAGATGACCCCTTTGAATTTGGAGGTCAAGGTCACATCTCCCATATTGGTCATTAAAACTATGTCATTTACTTATTCCCTGCTGCAAAGAGGATACATGTTTATCAGCAAATATCAGCCATCATCTGAATATGAGTGAAAACTGTACCAACTACCCTCTTACTTTGAATAGCATAATCTTAAAACTGCCTCAAAGGCATCTTTTGTCAATGAAAAAACAGCTGTCATTTCGGTCCATGCATATTTCATTCAATTGTCCAGATATTCTTGACAACATGGCGCTAATTAATGCTGCAGGTTTGAAATTTAAGACATTAGTTTTTTTTTCTTCAGCACCATGCAGATTTATTAACACTTTTATATGAAAACAAACTAGAAAACAAATTTTAAAGATATTAGTTTTTTTCATGGTATGATGCCACAGCACCATGCAGATTTGTTTTCACTTTTATATCAAAGAAAGTAACTCGAGCACAAATTTTGTAGATATGTGGACTCTGTTGATAGAAGTTCTGGGAGGCATTTTTAGGCTTGAAAGAGCATCATTTTAAAGTTATATATTTATTATGTCCCTTGAATCTTGGGTATAGTTTGTATTGTATTTGCATTTTAAAGACATTGGCTTCAACAGACCCTAATAAAATGAAGGAATATAATTGCTTACTGAAACTGTTATAAGCGACGTCATAAATTGAAGCAATTTTAACATAATGAATATGCATTTAACTAATTTAAAGCGCTTCAAAATTAGGAAATTTAAATTAAGAATCTTGTAGGCCATTGGATACATGATTAAGTAGGGCCAATATATTTGTGCTTATAATAATCACATTTATCCTTCTTCATCTACCTTAAAGAGTGTTCGTCATTTGTATGAAATCATTTGATCACGTTTCATTTGATTGAACTTTGCGGTAGTGTTTGCTTGCTTCAGTTACGTCACCGACAGTCTTGCAGCGCTTTCAGCGCTTTGATTACTTCTTGCGCACTTTCATGACATAAATGGTTCAACTATTTGTAGTATTGGTGTGTTGCTGCGCTAAATAAGCGCAGTGTCATGGCCCTTGAAGTATTAAGAAGGCCTATAGAGCATGCCATCTTTTGACGAGCGACTCCCTAAGTGCAGAGTTATGGCCATTTGTGAGCCTTAGGCATATATAGCTCAGTCGGTAGAGCGTTGGACTGTGAATCGGACAACCAGGGTTCGATTCCCGGGCGGAACAGGTCGCTTCTGTTGTGATTGATTATGAAATCCTTTCTACGACCTTTGCACTGTACCACTGCACCTGGCAAGTACAGAAGTTGTACTTCCTTGCAGAGGTGAAGGCACTTAGTACTGGTGAACCTCCCAGGAAAGGTGTGCGGTGGTTGAACTGTCACTCTGGGACCCTTCAACGTGCTTACCCCAGGACACGGAGTATAAACTACTAACACCACCGCCGCGCATATCTCCGATGGTATGATAGTCAACGTCATTAGAGAAATGTTTGCCAGCATATTTAACAGTATGCCGGGGGTAATGCTTGTGACAGCCTCCAGTTTGTGTAGAGTTATGACCCTTTGATTTAGTTAAATATTGCATTACAAAGCACAGCATCTTGTGTCACTCATATATCAATACGGTTATCAGCAAGTGTCACGCGGTGTGAGAAGCTGTGTGTGGCTACGCCTAGCATAGCTATGTGTCTTGAAATATTAAGAATTAGGCGTATAGAACATGGATTTTAGTTTTATACTTAACATAAAAAGTATTTGAGTTAGATTCATTCACCTTCAAAAAGTCTGTATTAAATGTTTGTCTGCATGTTAAGTTTGTGTAACATTATTGAAAGGTCAAGGTCACTGTTACAAAAAGAAGAGAAAAAAGCTAGCTACATGTCTTTAGTTCAAATTTAAGGATATTAATAGCATATAGAATGTAGATATATTTCTATGTGGCTAATTTAGTGTTGCTTTTTTATGACCCACACTCTGTCGTTGTACAACTGTTATTGCTGATACTCATTTATCAATAAAGACTACATGATCGCATAATCAGCATAAACGATATACGCTTCCATAAAGACTACATGACCGCATAATCAGCATTAACGATATACGCTTCCATAAAGACTACATGACCGCATAATCAGTATTAACGATATACGCCTCCATAAAGATTTCATGATCGTATAATCAGCATTAACGATATACGCTTCCATAAAGATTTCATGACCGCATAATCAGTATTAACGATATACGCTTCCATAAAGATTTCATGATCGCATAATCAGCATTAACGATATACGCTTCCATAAAGATTACATGATCGTATAATCAGCATTAACGATATACGCTTCCATAAAGATTACATGATCGTATAATCAGTATTAACGATATACGCTTCCATAAAGATTACATGATCGTATAATCAGCATAAACGATATACACTTCCATAAAGACTACATGACCGCATAATCAGTATTAACGATATACGCTTTCATAAAGATTACACGACCGCATAATCAGCATAAACGCTATACGCTTCCATAAAGACTACACGACCGCATAATCAGCATAAACGCTATACGCTTCCATAAAGACTACACGACCGCATAATCAGCATTAACGATATACGCTTTCATAAAGATTACATGATCGCATACGCTTTCATAAAGATTACATGACCACATAATCAGCATAAACGATATACGCTTCCATAAAGACTACATGACCGCATAATCAGCATAAACGATATACGCTTCCATAAAGACTACATGACCGCATAATCAGCATTAACGATATACGCTTTCATAAAGATTACATGACCGCATAATCAGTATTAACGATATACGCTTTCATAAAGATTACATGATCACATAATCAGTATTAACAATATACGCTTTCATAAAGATTACATGATCGCATAATCAGTATTAACGATATACGCTTCCATAAAGACTACATGACCGCATAATCAACATACACGATATACGCTTCCATAAAGACTACATGACCGCATAATCAGCATAAACGATATGACCGCATAATCAGCATTAACGATATACGCTTCCATAAAGACTACATGACCGCATAATCAGTATTAACGATATATGCTTCCATAAAGACTACATGGCCGCATAATCAGTATTAACGATATACGCTTCCATAAAGATTACATGTATATGATCACATATTTACACCTCAACTTCCATTCCTTAAATGAACTGCCTTTCAGCAATTGCGTTTATCAATCGATGAACGCAACATCTTCGGATATGTTCGGTTCGTAATTCATTGCATAACAATATACATGAAAGCTATTGATCTTGTTATTGGTTGTATTGTGTCTGCAGGTCCCGTAAAATATAGATCAACATTTTTAAAAGTGTTAGTTTATTTTATTTTAAATATAATGGTACCAGAAGTGTTTAAATTTTACTTTTTAAAGTGATTTCAAGTGGTTGATCTTTTCCCGCCTTATTGTGACGTCATTTGAAAAAAAAATGTTTCCGGATATAGTCGGGTCGTTTTATTTACAGAATGGGTAAGAACGGATTACTTAAAGGTTTTCTTAAATGAAATGAAGATTTTTTTTAACAATTCTTGAATGAAATAATGAACTATTGGTGTAAATATAAGGAATGAATTGCGGGGTTGATGTCATTATCGGGGATATGAACGCAATTGGGTTGGTCAAAGTACGCGTGGAGTCCTTTCGGACTCCACACACATTGACCAACCCAATTGCGTTCATACCCCGATAATGATATCAACCCCGCAATTCATTCCTTAAATAATCATTATATACGATACTCGGTTTCACTAAGACTGCATGATAACATCATCAGTATAAACACTATACGCTTCCATAAATGTTATAAGATGGCATCGCAGTATATACGATATACTATCCAATACATACTTAATGATCGCTTTATCAGTATATACGGTTAACGCTTCCGAAAGAATACATGAAAGCATCACCAGCATGTATGATATACGCTCTCATAAAACAAAATGATCGAGTCATCAGTATATACGGTGACCGCTTCCATAAATATAACATTAAACGCTTCCAAAAAGATAAATTGTACAAGGGCAGTTTAAAATCAGCGCTTAACTCTTACTTTTAAAGATATTAATCTAATATAATTTATTTATGAATCGCTTAATTATAAAGTTTTAAAATGTATGATAATGCGCAATCCATATGCTGTGCTCAATCTTGTTAGCTTATTTTATTTAAATCATTGTTTGTAGAGTTCCATATCGATTGATCATATTTAATTATTGTTTTTATGTTTTAAAATCATTACTATACGTCAGCAAATATTTCACATACCGTACCTACTACGTACTCGATATTTATTTTTAACTGTATCTGAGTAACATAACTTAAACTGATCTTACATCAGGACTGTTGACAAGGTTGGGAATTCAGTTTTGCATCGTTGTGTTTAAAAATAATATCTTCGCAAAATACGTGTTTGATTGATTTTAAAATAAGTTTATGTACTTGTAAAACAACGTTACAGTATACAATTTAGTAGTTTGAATTTAGTATAGGTACTTTTTATGTTATTTCCTCCTTCGAAAACCTACATCGTATATTGTGTGTGATCTAATTATAGCTACCGTCCACTACAGCCCCGATGCTTTACAGAAGGGTTGTCGATAACATTTTACTAGTCTCGGTAACCTTTCGGGATCATATATGAATAAATGGACGGAGCTTTGCCATCGAGCCCGTCGGGATTAAATCAACTCCAAAGAAGTATGTCGCGATAAACCGCGACAAACCTGTAGCGATGTTGAAAGTTTTTAAGTCGGCAGACAAAGACTCGGTATTTTGCGATGATCCAAACTGCTCCTATGTTGGAAAGTTGTCAATATTGGTCCCGGGAACAGTAAAGGAACCCAAAATATCCATACAGGTTAGTCTAACCTGTCAAGGAACAAAACTTGAGGCCGAAGCGTGCCTCCCTCAACAAAGAGCTATAAACTTTTCTATTTGCCTGGACTTTCTAGACACATTTTAATCGGGCTTTGACATGTCAGATACTATTGTAGTAGAATGAAAAGGCATTGTGATTGCTAGTGTAAGCTAGACAATTGTCGGAATGCACTGAACGGACGATCAAGTAAACCTGGTGTAAATCATAATTACACCTGTTCAATATGCAAATTCACAAGACCGCATTCAACACAGAGTCCAACATTACAGCATGTATTTACATGACTTAATTTCCAAGAATATCATTGCGGAGGGGGCAAAACGGAGAAGTACAAATGCATCGATGAATGGTTATTCTCATATACACTTACTATATCTCATTCAGTCAATCTATAATTATGACTCTTCGTACCTATTAGTAACCGGATATTAGATATGTATATAGCGGTGCTAGAACTGTCTCTCAATGTAGCGACGTTATACAGTGTTCGCCTGCAGAGCGGATAGGATTTAAGCGCCAAATGTAAAGAACTGATGTTGCACGATTCGAGTTGCATTCATTGAAAATTGACCTTAGACTCCAAAATTCTATGACAGATTTGAAAATGGAGTGTAAAAATGTCACTGTGTATTTGGAATATATGCACTGTATAGCTTTTTGCTTGTATAGGGAGGGTTCGTGGAATCGAGTAACAATTTGTGCAGTTCACTACATGTCGAAATACACCTTTACATTTTGACAGGTACGGCGAACCCATGATAAACTTAAACGATTTTTTATTGGCGGTTACATATGAAATGTGAGTTTAGTTATGTTCTACATGACAAATATAATATGAGTCACATGTCATATATAAATATATATAGCGATCTCACTGGGTTTTTCAAAATGTTGCATGTCGGAGTTCTCCTGTTTAATATTCCCTATATGCACCCCCTCTCTCTCTCAAACCTACACCTCGGTACGTGCATTTTATCTAACCAGATTAGTTGATAATGAATTAGTTTGTAGTACCGCCTGTGTGTTGTTAAAAACAGTGGTTATTTTTTAAACACTTCTTCCCTAGTAGAACGGGCCTACAAATCGTATTTGGTCTAGCTACGCCCCTGGCCACGTCTGATCTTAAACCTGCCTACGTATCAATGGTCCACATTGCAGTATGCAACTTTAAAAACTATTTCAATAAAAGATGTCTCAATGTATTTAACAAAAATATAATTGTAGGGTGTTTCGAATACATTACATACAAACGTCAACTACGCCCCGTCAGGACAGCTCTAACTCTTAATTCAAGTATCACAACAAAACTAAGACGTGTTAAAATGCCATTGTATTCAAACAATGCCTTTTAGTCCATTGGCACGTCAACTTATAGGATTGAGCGATATTTTCTACTTCTTCTTCTTCTTCTTCTTCTTCTTCTTCTTCTTCTTCTTCTTCTTCTTCTTCTTCTTCTTCTTCTTCTTCTTCTTCTTCTTCTTCTTCTTCTTCTTCCAATAAAGTGCATCACCAAGTATTAGAGCACAGCTACCTCCAGCCGGCCAATCATAGGCCTGCAAAGTGTTTGATAAATCTCACACACAACTGATTTTCTGTCGGATGTTTCAACTGGTAAATCTCGTGCAAATCGTGCATCTACTTATGTTACAAGGACGTTCTTAATACTACAGAAATGTTTGTTTCCTGTGCTTTCCTGACATTTTTTTCTCACGCAAATGTATGGTATCGGCCTGAAAAACAAGCAATACACTTTCTGTTGTCTAAGTCGGCCTGAAAAACAAGCAATACACTTTCTGTTGTCTAGGTCGGATAGATCACAAGTAGCCGTTTGGTATGGACTTATCAACTCGCTACCCTCGCTGATAAATTCCATATAAAACGGCTACTCGTGACCTATCCTATACATAGGTATCATTGCACTGTACGACCAGCCATGTACGTTAATTGGTCAGCCCTGCATGTATATTGTTCAATGGAAGGCGGGAGGCGAGACATGGACCTTTCAAAGTGGCGGCCATCGCACCAACTTACCTGTTGCAGGTATGTTTTGTGTGTTTTCCATTCATTAACCCGGCTGATATTAAAATGAAATGTTTTGTGGGATTATGCCGACACGTTTCTATTGATTTTGCGTTTTTCTTGCAATGGCTGTGAGTAAATAAACCGTTCACATCGTCAGATCATTCTAAAAGGACATGCAGAGTAGTTTAGTCCCAACTTGAGTCATTTACAATTATATATATATAAGATATCCAACAGTTGATTTTTCTTATCATTTGCAAAGCTTATTTCTTAAGTGCACAAATGTTGGGGGGGGGGGAGTGCCCTTGTCACCTGAAGTGACGCTCCACCCGTGAGCTGCCATGGTACGTAATAAACAAAAACAAGAGGAAAATAAACGGAAGGAAAATATCATTTATTGAAATAGCACTCCTGCTTTAATAAAAAACACGAGAAATTAAAAAAAATAAATATGATTAAAACTTAATGATTAAAATTATAATACTGATGATTAGAAATAGATGCTGAATATGGTTTTGGTGGTGATGATGCAGTTGTTTTTATTTTAAAGGATATTCCCAGGATCACAGCTATCGTATGAGGCGATGGTATAGTCGCTGATATATCTTCCCCGACTACTTGACGTACTCCCACGCACCTGTATTTCTTCGCACCAACTGCCGTCGACAAAACAACAACCAAACATAAGTTCCATTTCGCTTACTTCTGTGCAAAAAAAAGTATTTTAAGCAAAAATATATATTTTGTATCTTTAGTTTTAACGGATGTTGATGGTTAATCATCTAAACAATCCTAATGTAAGAAAAACACGAATATCGGCATTTTCTGTTGGTTTTAGAAAAATTACAGTGAGAGTGTAAAAGGTGCCAGCATTTTTCCCAAGATTTTTTTAACCAAACCCGGGTAGCAGAAAATGTTTATCTCACTTTCGTGTATACTAATATAAAATTATATAATATTGCACATTTGTGCAGACATTTTATGATAACGGTAGGTTGCTTCGTCTGTATTGGGATTGATCATAATATCTAGAATGGGAATAGTAAATGTCTTGACAAGTGGATAGACTGGTGAAATATGTAAGTACACGCATAGTTTACATGTTTCAGCGTCTATGGTACCGGAAGTGTCCCTCCATGCAACCGGAAGTAACTGCAGTGATGCTGCGCCAGTGAGCAGCTATGGTATAAATTTAACAACATATAGTTGGATTCAATAGCTGGAATATCATTGATGCAACAAAGATGTAAGATACAATTATATTCGAAGTTGATTAATATTATAATTACGACTGAATACGTGATAAAGATGACGATAACAGTGGTACTTTGCTGCTGCTGCTGCTTCTACTACTAATATTGTTGTTGTTACATAGGATAATGATGGTTATCCAGATGTTAGCATGGACATACTGTTAAACATTAATGAAAGTCTTTGATTTGGCAGAAAACATCCCCACAGACCCGTCTGGCCAACAGAGCGATTATGGAGTTTGCCAGCAAGGGAGTGATATCTCTTTTATGGCACGATGGACGTATCGTGGCGACGCCTCACCGATGACGACACCTCACCGATGACGACACATCACCGATAACGCAATGGGAGATACCTCACCGATGACGCAATGGGCGACTTCTCACCGATGACGACACTTCACCGATGACGCTATGGGCGACACCTCACCGATGACGCAATGGGTGATACCTAACCGATGACGCAATGGGTTATACCTAACCGATGAAGCTTTGGAAGGCACCTCACCGATGACGCAATGGATGATACCTCATCGATGACGCAATGGACGACACCTCCCCGATTACACAATGGGCGACTTCTCACCGAGGAAGACACTTCACCGATGACGCTATGGGTGATACATCACCGTTGACGCTATGGGCGACACCTCACCGTTGACGCTATGGGCGACACCTCACCGTTGACGCTATGGGCGACACCTCACCGAAGCCGCAATGGGCGACTTCTCACCGAAAGAGACACCTCACCGATGACGCTATGGGTGATACATCACCGTTGAAGCTATGGGTGACACCTCACCGTTGACGCAATGGGCGACACCTCACCGAAGACGTAATGCGCGACACCTCATCGATGACGATCCCTCACCGATGAGGCTATGGGAGACACCTCGCCGATGACGCTATGGGCGACACATCAGCGATGACGCTATGGGTGACACCTCAGCGATGACGCTATGTGTGATACCTCACCGATGACACTATGGGTGATACCTCACCGATGACGCAATGGGCGACACCTCATTGATGACGCTATTGGCGACACCTCAGCAAAACGCTATGGGGGATACATCACCGTTGACGCTATGGTCGACACCTTACCGATGACGTAATCGGCGACACCCCATGACGCTATAGCGAGGCCTCACTGATGACGACACCTCACCGATGACGCTATGGCGAGGCCACACTGATGACGACACCTCGACGATGACGCTATGGGCGACGCCTCACTGATGACGACACCTCGACGATGACGACACCTCGACGATGACGCTATGGGCGACACCTTACTGATGAAGACACCTCGACGATGACGACACCTCGACGATGACGCTATGGGCGACGCCTCACTGATGACGACACCTCGACGATGACGCTATTGGGGACACCTCACTGATGACGACACCTCACCGATGACGCTATGGGCGACACCTTACTGATGAAGACACCTCGACGATGACGACACCTCGACGATGACGCTATGGGCGACGCCTCACTGATGACGACACCTCGACGATGACGACACCTCGACGATGACGCTATGGGCGACGCCTCACTGATGACGACACCTCGACGATGACGCTATTGGGGACACCTCACTGATGACGACACCTCACCGATGACGCTATGGGCGACACCTTACTGATGAAGACACCTCGACGATGACGACACCTCGACGATGACGCTATGGGCGACGCCTCACTGATGACGACACCTCGACGATGACGCTATGGGCGACATCTCACTGATGACGATACCTCGACGATGACGCTATGGGCGACGCCTCACTGATGACGACACCTCGACGATGACGCTATGGGCGACGCCTCACTGATGACGACACCTCGACGATGACGCTATTGGGGGCACCTCACTGATGACGACACCTCGACGATAACGCTATGGGCGACACCTCACTGATGACGACACCTCGCCACGACGCTATGGGCGACGCCCCACCGATGACGATACCTCACCGATGACGCAATCTTGTTACCAGTAATCAATATTATCCATATATGCCTTATCTAAGAAGTCGTTAAAGGTGTATCACTCAAGATTAATGTGTTTTTTTTATACACGTGTATGTATTGATATTAAATACGAGTGTCACTTTAAATTTGTTTTCAATAAAAAAAAATCGGTGAATTGCTATAAGTATACATTTATAGTGAACATGTTGATGTTTCTTATAAAACGGTCAAATTTAAAGAATAAAATGATAGGACTAAATTGTTATATATTAAATAATAATAATTGACATGGAACTGTATAAGGTTCTTGAAGAACGTTGGCTGTGTCTGCAATTTGTGTGGTTTGACGCCAGGTCAATCGTAAAACCTCGGCCATCTTCGGCAAGCTACGAGATAGACCTCGTAAATAGTAGTAAGGTGATAGATGTGCCCGCCTTCTGGTAGTAAAATGGTCTGGTAGTAGATGTGTCCGACAGTCACCAAAATATATATTCATATAAATCAGATGCATTTCGGAGCCTGCTAAAATCTACTACCGTAAAGTGTGTATTTGTAGACAAAAACATTTTTACTGACTTTTGCTTAAATACGAAATACTTTGCCTTGCATGATTATTTTGATATAACGTACTTCTTATGCCAACATCATGAGTGTGTTGTATAATTTTTACGTATCTTACTTCAATACCAAGTAAACATTTATTATCCAGCCTTAAATTTGATATCTTAGTCATATACTATTAGCTTATCATCATCTTCATCATCATCATCCTCATCATCCCACCACCACCATCACCATCATCCCCAACATTACCATCATCATCTTCATCATCATCATCATCATCATCATCCTCCCACCACCACCATCACCATCATCACCAACAACAATACCATCATCATCATCATCGTCGTCGTTGTTTTCGCCGTCGTCACCACCATCAGTATCATCAGCATAATCATCATTATCATCAACACAACCACCACCAGCACCACCATCGCCGTCGTCATCATCATCATCACTATCACATCATCATCATCAGCGTCACAACCACCACCACCATAATCACCATCATCATCATCATCATCATCATCGACATCGTCGCCGTGGCGAAGTAAGTACTTTACATTTATCAAATGATATCACATTAAACTAGGAAATTTGTTAATTTATTAAGGGATTCTTTCTTTAAAAAGTCGATCAAGTTGAACCGATTATTGCACGTGTTGATTACGGACGTTTGTGTTATAATTAAAAAAGAAAGTTTTCATCCAAGTTCGATATATTTAATATCACCAGCCACAACGACATTGTTGTGTACAGTTAAATCTATTTTAGGATGCATGCAAATACACAACATAAATCAAATTAATTGAATACACATAGAAAGTGGTGATAATAATTAGTTCCGGGAAAAGTAACATATATTTCTATAAATAGAATGACACTTCCCCATTGATTGCTTCACTGTTTTTCATCAAATATGAATTCCCATAATCGATGCTAACATTCAACTTATTGTTCACATTTTGGTGAATTTGAAATCAAGCAATCCCCACCACGTATCGTCAAACTTGAGAACCTCGAATGACGGCGAACTGTTCATATGTTCTCGGATGTCTTCCATCTCACTGGCAGGTTTCACCGTGCAGTCCTCCATGTCGCATGTAATGGTGTGTGGTATGTTCTTCATCGTCTCTATCAGACTCCGCACCGCCTCCGCTGTCATTGTCACATACACAAGTGTAATATCGGTGATGGAGGCTGGAGGGAGGAGGTGGAGCTCACCTAGATCTGTACACCATATCTCAAGGTGTTGTAACTGAGGGAGACTTGGTAGTGTATCCACAAGTAACTGGACATTCTTAACGTTAGTTAACTCAACACGTTGTAGTTTACTCCACCTTTGATCGTGTTTAAATAATCTAAATATGTACATTTCAACATTCGATGATACATGGTATAAGTAACATGTTGTAATATGTGTTGGATCAACCTGCACACGTGTTGTATTGTCTCCCGATATATGCAGATATTCCAGCCTGTGACACTGGGACAGGTCATACTGCCCATCATGGTACGACAGTTTCACTGCTTTGAGGGAGTCGGAGGAGGATGTGATCACCTCCTGCACCTCTTCCCCATTAATTTGATCATTGCCTCTATCGATGGTTAGTGACTGAATACGTTCCTTGTTTATCATCATCAGCTTTTTTAACACTACGACATCCTCGTCACTACGAATATAGAAGTGTGCGAAATAGAGCGGTATGTCACCATAGTTGTTCGCCTTGGCTTCACGGTGTCCGTAGAGAATCAGGTCCTGAAGTAGTTCAGCCTCTCTACTGTAGATTGATGGTTGGAATGGTGGTATAGAACTATTGATCCATGAAGACATTTGCACACCGAGCTCGGGCTTCATTCCACATATGAAAATAAATGTCTCCCAAACATCTCCCAAGATATTTTCCTCATTATCTTGTTCGTACTTGTTTGATAGCTGACTGAAGTCGTTTTCATTTAAACATAAATGAAGAGCCGCTAAAAACTCTTGAAGTGTTTTATGAAAGAATGAAAAGTGAGATGATCTCTTGGTTAATGAGTTGGATTTCTTCTCTGTGAGTAAGCCTGACTTCAATGCAAATTCAACCTGCTCCCCTCTTAACAAAGCGTTGACTGTTGTGTTGCTGAAGACAACAGACGAATCTCTGCACTCTGAAAACAAAGTTGTGTATGCCAACATTGCCAGCGCAAGGTAAACCATGGGATTTTGCGTGAAGCATTCATGTTCCTTTAATACAGATGGCAGTTCAATTTTCGGAATTTTATGCTTCCGTTGCATATTACTACATCTACATGATAGCATGTTTATCATGCCAGCATAAATGTCACACTTTGAATCGGTTAACGATTTTCCCTCGAACCACAGGCACACGAGCTGGGTGATACTGATAGGTGCTGACAATAATCCTTCAAGATCCTTCTCTGACACCATTTCCATGAAATCCTCTGGTGTCCGTTCATCCTTATTTCCCTCATTAAGAATGTTGATGATATTTTCCACGAGTTGCCTTGTGTCTGCAGCTCCTTCTATTTCAAGATATTTGTCGATCTTTGAATCCTGCACTCTAAACTGTGACATTCGCCAGGGACGCGTTGTCGTGAGGAGTGTGGCCTTGTTGGCCGAATTACGGAAAGGGGTGACTTTTTCCTCAGTTTTGCAGGTACAGTTTACGTTTTCCGGATGGGTCCATTCGTCGAGGCCGTCAGCTATGATTAAACATGTTTCACTTTCCAGCACCGTCTGTAATAGCCGGTAACCATCATCGGCATCCTTCCCGTGGTAGATTTTACGTATAAGTTGATCCTTGATCATTTCTGCTAGATCACACGTTTTACCTGAATCTCGTAGGGTGACATGAAACAAAAATGCAAACTCTTTGAAGAATTCTGGATCGACAAAGCTTGTTTTAATACCGACGTTTTCCTCCGCTGGTAAGTACTGGTGAGTCCATTCCAGGGCACACATTACGGAGAATGTGGATTTGCCATTGCCCGGTTCTCCAACAAGGAAAACATTTCTGAGCAACTGAATTTCTTTTATGAAAACATCTGAAAATTTTGCAATTTTTTGACCGCTTTCTTGGTTGTCAATTTTGCCGATTTTTCGATGATTTTTCTCCACAATTTTCGGTGCCACGTAGAATTTCCTGAGTTTGGCGTTCTTTTCTCCGAGAATGGGAGATATCGGCATGTCGGCCAAAGTGGTTCGGTAATGGTTTGCCAAACGTAGTCGTAATCCTGAAGTAAATGTATAGATATATCATTAAAAACATAAGAATAAGAACATATACGTTTGCATTATCACAAAACACTTGGTGAGAAAACAGAAATCAGTTTTGTGACAAGACGCTCGGTACAAAAGATAAAAATAAGCAATATCACAAGACCCTTGATGCAGACGATAAGTAATATCAACAGACGCTTGTTAAGAAGATTAGAAGCAGAATTATCAAAAGACGTCTGTTGCAAAAAATAAGTAGCAGCCTTTAACAAGAGGCCCGGGACCAAAGATAAGAAGCAGCATTATCACAAGATGCTTGTTACAGAAGATAAGTAGCAGCCTTTACCAAGACATTTGGTCCAGAAGATAAGTAACAGCATTATTACAAGACGCTTGGTACATAAGATAAGAGGCGGAATTATTACAAGACGCTTGTTACAGAAGATAAGAAGCAGCATTATCACAAGACGCTTGTTGCAGCTGATAAGAAGTAGCATTATCACAAGACGCTTGTTACAGACAATAAAAGGCAGCATTGTCACAAGACGCTCAGTTCAGCAGATAAGAAGTAGCATTATCACAAGACGCTTAGTACAGAAGATAAGTAGCAGCAATATCACAAGAAGCTTGTTGCAGAATATATGTAGCAGCATTATCATAAGACGATTAGAAGCAACATTATAAGTATATATCACAAGTTTCCGGTACGGATAGAAAAGTCCGACCCGGGAGCACGCGCGTAAACTGGTAACGAGGCTTGCCGAGTCACCGGCCACGCAACGTGCCCGAGGGTCGGATTTTCCTATTCGGACCGGAAAAACATGATTGATATTTTTTCTTGCACATCTAAAATTATCAAATTGTGGTAAAATTGATATAGATTTGTACATTTTACGAAACAGCGCGTGCGACATCGTTTACTGACGTCATAAACCGCAATTATTTTAGTTTAGTTTAAACACATTTATTTTACAACGATTGTGAAACAAGTTATTACAACATTATATTAATCACTCTCGTTGGCACGATATAACGCGATAGTGTGGTCTTGTGTTTTGGAGGAAACCGGAGAACCCGGAGGAAACCCACTTGTCCGGCTTGGTGACCACAAACCAAACTCACATTCGCCCAAGCCGGGAATCGAACCCGGGTCGCTTAGGTGAGAAGCGAGTGCGCTAACCACTGCGCTAACCGGACAACCAAGTATTTTAAATAACTATTAATGTCAAATAGTTACTCTGAAAATCGCGTTTTTTATGATTATTTATTTCCAATTTTAATCAAAAGTCTTGCATACTTATATATTTGATTGCGCTTTACTGAAATGGTTAAATATACTTTTCATAAACCAAATAATAAAAGAAATTAAAAGTGACACGTGGATGCGCGTGACTCATCTAACATAGGGGGTGTAAGACGGGGTTTTCCAGCACTGGTGACATAACCGGAAACACACGTCCGGTATGCAAAAATATCATAAGACGCTTGGTACAGGTGATAAGAGGCAGAAATATCACAAGACGCTTGGTAAGAAGAAAGGCAGCAATAGTGTAATGGTTGTATAAGTTAAAAGTTGTATGCGTTCTTATAAGTATCTATCATGTGTTTCCGGTACGGATAGAAAAATCCGACCCGAGGGCAAGCGCGTAAGCCGGTAACGAGGCTTTCCGAGTTACCGGTCACGCAGCGTGCACGAGGGTCGGATTTTTCGATCCGGACCGGAAAAACATGATTGATGTTTTTCTTGCATACCTAAAAGTATGAATTAGTGGAAAAATTGACGTAGAAAACGTACTTTAGTACAGTTCAGCAAAAAGCGCGTGCGACGTTGTGTACTGACTTCATAAAGCGCAGTCATTTTAAATCACTATCGACGTCAAAGAGTTCCTTTAAAAATCGCGCTTTTACGATTATTTCTTTTCAATTTTAGTTAAAAGTATTGTATACTTATATTTATGATTCCGCTTTATTGAAATTGCATACTATACTTTTCATAAACCATACAATAAAAGAAATAAAAAATGGCGCGTTGTTGCGCGTGACTCATCTTACATGGGGGGTGTAAGATGAGTTTTTCCAGCACCGGTCACATGACCGGAAACACACGTCCGGATAGAAAAAAAACCCGACTCAATGGCACCTGCGTTGCCAGGTAACGAAGCTTTCCGAATTACTGGCTGCGCAGCGTGCACGAGAGTCGGATTTTTCGATCTGGAACCGAGGAACCGACACATATGATAGACATTTTTCTAGCATACCTTGAATTACAATATTTGTGAAAAAATACATGGAAAAGCGCATGTTTGTAGATTTTACCAAAAAGGGCGTGCGATGATGTTTACTCACGGCATGACGCGCAGTAAGTTTTATTCACGGCATACGTTAAGAAGTTTCTGAGTATCACGTCTTTTAAGGGTTACTTTTTGTTTTGAAGGTATATTTTAGTAGAGTTAATATTTATCGCACTCATCTATTGAAATCCCATAATTATAGTTACATAAAGTGTATAATAAAAGAAATAGAAAGTATAACGTCACAGCGCGTGACTCAGCTGGCATGACAGGGGTGCCAGATGGAATTTTCTTGCATACCGGACGTGTGTTTCCGGTAATGTGACCAGTGGTGGAAAAAACCCGTCTTACACACCCCATATAAGAGGAGTCACGCGCAACAACACGCCACTTCTTATTTCTTTTCTTGTATTGAATATGAAATGTAAATTATGCCATTTCAATAAAGCGCAATTAAATATATAAGTATTCGCGCGCTTTGGTGAAATGCACAAAAGTGCGTATTCTACGTCGATTTTTCCACAAATTGATAATTTAAGATATGCAAAAAATAAAATAATCATGTGTTTCCGGTCCGGATCGAAAATTCCGACCCTCGGGCACGCTGCGTGTCCGATAACTCGGAAAGCCTCGTTACCGGCTTACGCGCGTGCCCTCGGGTCGGATTTTTTTTATCCGTACCGGATACACATGATACTTATATTTCAGCACGGCTGACGTCACCGGAAATGCCTATCCGGTGTGCTAGAAATACAGAGTTTCAACACTATCTTATCTTTCTTAACGAAAGTTAGTGGGCGGAAACCATTTTTCTTTCTTAGAAACAGTGACCTACACCCTACTACTCATCACAGCCCTAAGCTAGCTCTTTACATAAGCCACCATACACACAGTTTCATCCATATCCATATACGTCAATTTGATCAAAAGCGTCTCTTACCTTCCTTCAATATCTCCCCTTCGTTCTCAGCACTGATCTTGAAATCGTCTGTTTGCAGCTGTCAACAAAACAGATCAAGACATTAAGCATCCAATAATTCAAAGGCTATTTTACAAAATAATATAAACTATAAACTTATATTATAAAGACAAATTTGAACATTAAACAGTTTTACTACATCAGAAAGTGTATGTACGTTGTCATAAAGGTGACATGTGTAAATAAAACTATTTTTTTTATCTCGGGATCTCAACTAAATTACTCGTTCCCACGACTTGCATGTTGTTGCCACGACTTAATAATTTCGATGCCACCACTTCGTACGTTTAAGACGTGGGAGGGTTCAGACCAGTTGACGATTTGTGTCATGGGTCTGTAATGGGTCGTGACCCATCGGTACGCAACCTTGGTTTGGCCTCGCTTCTAATAAGGTCATATAGGGACTCCCACCTACACTTAAGTCCGTTGGTCTGATTAGATGCAAGGTCAAATAGGGTCCCCGACCATCACTTAATTCCGGTGATCTACTAGTAATTAGGTACATGGTCAATTAGGGATTCCCACCTATACTAAAGTCATGTGATCTAATTAGATACATGATCAAATAGGGACCCCACCTAAACTTAAGTCCGGTGATCTAATTACGTGCAAGGTCAAATACGGACCCCACCTACACTAAAGTCCGGTGATCTAATCAGGTGAAAAGTCAATTACGGACCCGCACCTACACTAAAGTCCGGTGATCTAATTAGGCGCACGGTCAAATAGGGGCCCTCACGTACAAGAAAGTCCGGTGATCTAATTAGGCGCACGGTCAAGTAGGGGCCCTCACGTACACGAAAGTCCGGTGATCTAATAAGGTGCAAGGCCATATAGGGACGCCCACTCACACTAAAGTCCGGTGATCTAATCAAGTGCAAGGTAAAATAAGGACCCGCACCTACACTAAAGTCCGGTGATCTAATTAGGTGCAATGTCAAATAGGTACGCCCACTTACACTAAAGTCCGTTGATCTAATTAAGTGCAAGGTAAAATAGGGACCCTCGCCTACTTTCAGTGTTTACCTGTCGCAATGTCCTGTGAAGGAAAAAATGTTTTCGCTTTGTCTGTAGGTGGATCAAATAGGGCCCTGACCTACACTAAAGTTTGTTGATCTAATTAAGTGGAAGGTCAAATAGGGACCCGCACCTTCACTAAAGTCCGGTGATATCTAATTAGGTGGATCAAACAGGGCCCCGACCTACACTAAAGTCTGTTGATCTAATAGGGCCCTGACCTACACTAAAGTTTGTTGATCTAATTAAGTGGAAGGTCAAATAGGGACCCGCACCTTCACTAAAGTCCGGTGATATCTAATTAGGTGGATCAAATAGGGCCCCGACCTACACTAAAGTCTGTTGATCTAATTAAGTGGAAGGTCAAATAGGGACCCCACCTTCACTAAAGTCCAGTGATCTAATTAAGTGGAAGGTCAAATAGGGACCCCCACCTACAGTAAAGTCCGTTAATATTATTAAGTGCAAGGTCGAATAGGGGCCCCACCTACACTTCAGTCCGTTGATCTGATTAGGTGCACAGTCAAATAGGGAACCCCACCTACCCCACCTACACTAAAGTCCGGTGACCTAATTAAGTGGAAGGTCAAATAGGGGCCCCCACCCATACTAAAGTCCGGTGATCTGATTAAGTGGATGGTCAAATAGCCCCCCCCCCCCCCCCGGATGTTTAAAACTGCTCCGGCGAACAGAGAATTCATTTGTGTGTTAAGCGAGATGTTGTCATAAACGACAGAAATGGAATTAACGGTCGTTGAAGAAGGAGGCTGCACATTTTCCAGCATTTGTGGGAGGTGTGGGTGGTGTAAGTAAAGAATTCCTTGACGATTTTCTTTGTCAATGTCATTGCCAAGCTGACTGACAGAACTTTCTGGACCAGCGATTGTGGATGTGGGTTGTTGGCTGACTTTGGATAATCTTCTTGAGCATTGTTTGTGTTTTTCCTCAGACATTTCAGATAAATTCATTACAGATTGAATGATTTTATGGCCACTGATTTATTGAAATAACGCCAAAAAAACATATCTGTAGCTTAGTTTTTTAATTTCAGATGTTGATTCCATCTGGGAGAACAGTTCTTGTCAGCAGTACAACATTGGCAAAGTTGGCCCATATGTTCTGACTGTAGAATCTGTCAAATTCCTCCAGACAACCCTCTCCGATGAAGTAGGTTTACTGATTACTGTTTATTGATACTTTAATATGTTTCATAAAGCTTATATGGCATAGCATTCATTTGACCATGCAGTGAGTTTGCTTTCACACTTCAAAACAATCTTTCAAGCTTGTAAATCATGAAAAAAAATGGAAACTGCATAAGATATTTTTATGCCCCCGAAGGTGGGTGTATTAAAATCACACTGTGCGTTTGTCTGTCCGTGTGTCCAGCTTAATAACTCCTGTCAGGACTGTAACTTCCCTTGTATTGACAGGGTGGCATGCAAGACCCATGTCCCTACCTCTAAGGTCAAGGTCACACTAAGATCATGGAATGCTGCATAAATAAGGACATAGAGTATAGGTTGTCGTGTCTGGGCTGTTACCTTCTCTTGTATGGACAGATTTTAAAACAACCTGCCACATGTGCTCGACATACCACAAAACATGTCACGTGCAAGACCTACCTCTAAGGTGAAAGATACACTTAGTGTTTATTCACAACGGAATGCTGAATATAAGGACATAAGAATGTATGTTGTCAGGTAGTGGTGGTATGTTCAGAGGCAATTTAAAATAACTTGCCATATGTATTTGTTTGACCTTTAACTGTTCATGTACTGACCTTGTTCATATGTCCATGTCACATTCGGGGGTATTCGTCACATACTGTGACAGCTCTTTTTTATTAACCAGGTTTTCACATAGTGAAACCTGGTTATTAGAATTACAAACGTTGTTGTTTGGGCGGCCGGGCGGCGTCAAACTTACCTATGAAACTGAATAACTTTAGTAAAGGTTGACATATCTTGACCAAACTTGGTCTATAAAACGAGTTTATGGGTACCTTTCATGGGATTGCGTTTGGGGTCCCTAGGGTCAAGGTCAAGGTCACTGTTACTAAAAATAGAAAAACAGTTGAAACTGAATAACTTTAGTTAGGGTTGACATATCTTGACTAAACTTGGTCTATAGGAAGAGTTTATGGAGACCTTTTTGTGGGATTGCGTTTGGGGTCCCTAGTTATTTATGCGAAGAGTATTTTATCTGTTAACTGTATTTTGTAAGTCAATTAGTATTAATGTTTAAGGGATAGTAGCTCAGACAATTATAACCAAGTTGAAACTAATTATGCAACTTCCTATCTTTGTGATTTTACTAATTATTTTCAGACTAATGTAAATCTACATGGCATTTATAAGTATCATATCATGTATAATTTTGTAAAGTAATTATTAATATGAAGTAGTATATACTTTCTGTACAATAAGATACCAACATGTTGTTGAACTTTTTGAATTAATAATTCACAACACCTTATCAAGAAATTCAATTATAATTTCTTTCAATTGGTATTTTTGGAAATAAGTCGAAAGGCCAGAAATAATGACATTTCTCATTTGACGTTATTTTTAAAGTACAACACTTGTCTCTGATGTGCTTCTTTAAAAGATTTCTAAAGAGAATTATAATAAGCATGAGCTTTTTTAGGTACATTTGGTCATCGTTTTTCTATCTATATGGTTATTTTTATGAATTAGCCCTTTTGCAGTCAATATGGCATAACAGATATTTGAAGCAATTTGATAATGAACTAAGAAAAATAATTTATTGAATGTTTTACAAAATTAATGCATAAACTGTTAAAGGGCAGTGTGCAAAAAACAGTGTAACCAAATAAAATAGGTTCATCATTTAGGTCATGTCAATGATTTTTTTTAAAGCAAAATCAGCTGTTTTGTTTTGCATCATTGCCTTGTGTGTATTCCAGGTTCTTGACGCCTATCTGCACCTGCTGACTCAGTCTAGAAATGTGTTCCACATATCCAGTGTTGTCATGACAGCCATTTTTATGGACAATCGGGAAATACATTCTCTGCTACGAAAGGTTAGTTTTCAAAGTTGCATAGAAAGATTTAATTATTTAAAAGTGAATTAATAGATTATGGAAATAAACAACTTACTAAATACGAAAACTACTATTTAATTTACGATAAATTCGAAAAAATGCATGAAATATTGACCTTTTATGAGGTGGGTCCAAACTGCTATCAAGTCAATAGGGTCATAGACTTGTCTTAAAATAAGAGTTATTTCCAAAGATGAATTGTATAAAAGTTGATTTTTCATTGCTTTGGAAAGCCAATGCCATCATATTTAATGGTTATAACTGGTCCCAATCCAAGAAGATATAATACATATCTTATTTGTATTGCCAAGGATATAATACTAATCTTATTTGTATTGGAAGCACTATTTTGAATACTTGTAATCCGGAATTCAAGGACCTGGGTTTAAAGATTTAGATTTAATAGTATGATACAGTAAATTCTAAGAATTTTTAAGTTAAAAATATTTTCTAGAGATACTTTTGGCTTTATCAGTGACAATGTGATGCAATATGTACCTTTGAAGTCATATAATATTATAATTATTTGATGTGAAACTGTTGAATATATTTAGAAAATGTATCAAAATACATTCTTTGTATTAGGTCTGATTGATTGAAACCCAGTGAATTGAATTCCGGGTAGATTTATTAAGCTATTGTTACATGTGTTCTTTTTTTTGAAGGAGACTTTGTGTGGATACGAGTACTGTATTGGTGCAGTCAATCAAGGAGGCAACCACTGGACATTAATGGTAATATTATGGTGTTTGTTTATCCATGTTTAAAATATCTGTATTAACTTCTTTTTCCTGAATTCATGCGCATAGCTTTAATTTATTTCTACTCTACTATTTGAAGAAGAAAGGAGGGCTATACTACTCGCCACAGCGATGCCGTTGCCGTCAATTAACTTAATACTTCACACAGTTGTTCAGGGCCATCACATGATGAAGTTATATAACTTCATATTATCCTCTATACAAATGGAGGATTTTCATGGGATTGTGCTTGTGGCCATAAGGATCAAGGTCAGTGTTACAAAAAATATAAAGAAAGCAGTTGAAACTGAATCTCTTCTGCATTAAAATCCTGGTTTAGTCAAATTGCGATTCTTGTTCACTTCTTAATTTGATTGTTTTATTGCTTTTGACTGGCACAAATACATCGTTATCAGGTGTTTTTTTCGGCAATATTTATAGCTGGTATTTGGTCATGTTCCCAATGGCAAAAAGTATCTTTTTTCCCAATTTCCAACAAAAACATGATTACATGCAAGCGTATAATCATAGAGGCAAACAATGATGTAATATCCGGGTTATTGTATTCACTTCTTAGTCCAATTAAGTGCCAAAAAATTACCTATTAAATAATTTACAATATTTATATAATATATTTGCTACAAATTAATATTGTAATCATTTAATGTGGTAAGCACCCATCTTATTGTGCTAGAATGTCAATGACCCTTATGACTTTGATTTTTGTAATTGTTGATGTGACAAAGGATTGAAGTGGGGGCTCTGTTTCTTATGTATGCATCTCTAGTTTCTTTAAAAAATAAAAGTCAAATTAATCACATGAAAATTTAAAATTTGCAAGAAAATTCATAAAAGCTGTTGAAATTAATTCAGAATGTGCACTTCAGTTGTTATATGACAGTTTGCATTATTATGAGCCTTTGGCAAAATTTAAGCTGAATTTGTTTCATATTGATTATGTAAATATCAACAGATAATATGCCTAAGTGAAAGGAAGATAATCTACCTAAATCCACTTGGAAAAACTGAAATAACACAGCAACAAATATTGCTACGTTGGTAGTAAGTGACGATGTTGATCAGTTTGAAAGAGTTCAGTTTCTTTTGTTGTTTTCAAGTTTGTTACTTTCGATATTGATTGTTCTAAAATGATTGTTATAAGTATAGTTGTTTGAGCTTAAAGAGGGAGATGAGCAATGTGGCATAGATGGTGGTTTGTTATTAAATACATGTCGTTTAAGGTCCTCAGCTTAATCTTACATAAATAAATATATTTGCCTTATGAAATAGTTCATGTATGTTAAAAGATAATGTAGATTCTAGTTAAAGGTAGATTAATAAGTAGATATATCTATTGTTTAGATCTATAGATTGATTAATTACAAATTACAAGTGAAGTTGCGAGTTGGAATCGTTATGTTCGAGTCTCAGCATCCATAGTATCAAACCAAAACTGTGCAGCATTGTTAAGGACTAATTAAATGACACCAGCCCACGTTCACGCACAGTAACTTGCACAGTAGTATTCAAATATGCTAGAAGATGATTTGTATTAATGACACTGAAAGATCATTAACTCCAATTTCAAACACATCCAGTTATAAATGATAACCTAAATGTAAATAAAAGTATTCTAAGTAAGAGGAAGGACTGTTAAATGAGCTAAAGAACAGTCAAATTGACTGCGGCTCTGTGAGTATTTATGTTACCCAAAAGTCGCTTTGCTGCACATGACAAATACAGAAAGAAATGCATTACAATCAAATGAACAACATGAAACATGATCTACACATATTTAAGAAGTTTAGTAGTAAGTTAAGTGTTTGCAGCTTTGTATACTTGCTCCCTATACATCCAAAGTAAGAAGTTCCTGAAGCAGGTGGCATAGATATTTGACACTGTCAAGTAAGTTGGAATCTCTAAAAATGTCTTCTTTCTGGCTAAAATGTTACAGTTACAATGTTGAATATGAAAACTCATTGATTATCTATATGGTCAATAGCTTGTGAATAATAAATGTAAACCGGTTTCTAAAAGAGAAGGAATGTGGATAGTCCAAAAGTTTGGACAATCACAAGTTTTACGGTCCTTACAGATGTACTGACATTTAAGCTCCTTTTAGACATCAAATTGTTGTTATCTGTTACATTGTTACTTGTTGTTTTATTATGTTATTTTTTGGCCATAGAATTGTCAAAAGTGTTTCTTTATACAGAAGTCTTCTTAAAGGGTGTGAATCGCTTTCTAGGGTTTTGATGATCAAAATGGTACAAATCAGCAATTCGTATTCGATAACCTTATATCTTGTCTGTTTTTGTTAATTCGTATATGTCAATATAATTATAGACATCCAATGTTCTCCTGGTAAATTTTCTTTGAACAACATAGTTTAATATTTTTAGGAAAAAAAATGTTTTAACAATTTATCACAGAACCTGATTCACAACCTTTAAAGTAAAGAAATACATTGATACATATATTTTTATACCATGCTCATCAAATTCCAAATGGTTACTCAAATATTAAATTGATAAAAAAATGTTAAAAACCATTACAGGTTTATAAATCAAGATTGCTACATGGCAATTATTGTCAATAAAAGGCTTGGACACTTGCACATTTAAAAAATATGAAAATGCACTTCATTTATGACTTGTTTCAATGTAATTGAAGTAAATTTTCGAGACTTAAACTTAAAAGAGTAGCCAGTGCTGTCTTACTTATTAGCAACCACTTGTAGCCATCTTTTCAGTTACTTGTATGTCCCAGGTGAGATCAAACTCACAACCGCCTCCACTTGATTCAAAGTTTCTACCCACTGATGTATTGAAGGAGCTATTTCACATATTTCAAGTTACTGGGTATTGAACATTGTAACACGATATCTGTGTCAGAACTATGTTGATTATGTCTTAGGCATAATTAGGTTATAGCAATTATCGTCAAGGAACAGCAACCATTCGTTAAATAAGCAGTTAGGTATTCAGTATTTAAGCGATCTGTACGTTTCTACTTTCAGTGCATTTCTACATGCACGGAATGCAGTTGTGGTTGAAGAGGCATTGGCTGGCAATATGGATTATTGAGTCACCCCTCATGCAAAACAAGCTGATGGGCTGTCATGTGGAGTGCATGTGTTGATGGTAAGTTCATCTCCAATATTTTTTTCCTAGGTTTTTCTTACTAGTGTGTTTGCTTTTATTTCTTAATTACTTTCTTCTTAATCCCTTTTATTGCAGAACTGTATGAATAATAAATCCCTTTAAAACTGTCCATTCGAAGCAACACAGAAAATGAAATTGAAGTTGCAGTGATGGTATTGATTGTATCAGATAGATATGTGCACAGCATGTGTTTAAATGCAGTCATGGTTTTGCCAATTGGCAGAAGGAATATAGCGGTACAATACAAATCAACACAAACAACAAAACAAAAAGCTCATGACAATTTCCATTAGATAAGCAGTTGTTGATATATATTTTAGCTGGCAGAACGCTTCCTTAATGGACAGAGTTTGCAGTTCAGTATGAAGAAAGACGAACTGGTAGGTGTGCGAAAAACCATTGCTGCCCATCTGCTCCATAATGCAGGTAATGCAACCAAGTTGGTTATACTGGTGTTATTTGTATACTTCAATAGAATTATACTAGTCTTTATTTGATATGTTTGTTTCTGCAGTATTTATCCTTTGGTCAAAAATGTTTCTAGGCCAGTCATATTAGATTTTGAGGTCAAACAAATTCCTTCAGAAACTTTTAATAGTGCATCATGTAGGCCTTAACTTCTTTGAACAAAATACAGTAAATCCCCAAAAATCCCAGTTTGCGTTTTCGAAATGTAAATGTTCAAAGTCCCCCTAATCTTATTAATACACAATGACCGCAACGTTACACCATACATCGCGTTTGCGATTATCACGGCAATGTTTAGCCGGTGCATATGTAAACAACACCATGGTCGAACTTATTTTCGGCTTTTTTAAAGATGAAATGGTATTTCTATGACCCTAGAAGACATTGTAAGTATAACGTGACTAATAAAGTTCGTTCATATAACACATATCTCTGCAAAATGTTATTTACATTTCAAAACTTTGAGTAATTAGCACGCACACGGCTAGCAGACGACGCATTGGCAAGTTTGCTGTTTATTGATTATTGATTTGCATTATTTTTTACGTTAAAAGAGTGTAAGCTGTGTATTTGGAAAATATCGATCAATTTTTAGACGGAAAATTGTGATTTTAAAAGAACTGGTTTTCGCCGATTTTTTTTACTATGGAAGCACAGTCGGGCCATTGCGAATTATACAACAGATGTCAAAATTTGCTTTTCTTTTCTAAACTTTTCTTTGATTTACTTTTTTGGTGTTGTTTGATGTTTTCAAGTAGACATGTATTAATATTTAGATATTTACCTCTCTCTATAAAAATAAATAAGCAATTTATCAATTAGTAAGACCAGTATTTTTTTCTACAGATTAAATTGTCTACTGTGGTTAATATGTTTACAGTTCTTAAATTTATATTTTAGGAAATCTTGATGCCCCATGAAAAGTAAAATGTTCCAAGCTTGGAAATGGTTTTCCTGCCTACCATGATCAGGGTTCGAATTTAACTTTGAGGAGCACTTGCAAAATTTTGCGAGTGCTTTTTGAGGCAACTCGCAAAATGAAAAATCAACTTGCAATTTTATTATTTTCTTTATAAACACAACTAAGACATATTATGAATATTAAAAGGATCCACTCTTAAAAGGACTCAACTACTATAAACTGTAGTTGGCTTAATGTAACGGGGGGGGGGAGGGGGGGAGTACAGATGACTCATCGGATGCTGGCCGCTTTTTGATAACAAAGCTGTCCAAAAATTAGACATGGTTCACTTTGAGGGGGTTATATTTACCCTCGCCATCCGGTAATTCCAATTCGGCGAGAACGCTACAGATTTCATTAACTGATTAAGTCTATAAGTATACAAAACAATAACAGTATAAATTTAGAATAAATAAAAGCAACAGTAAATGTAGCGTGGATGCTTTGGACTATAAAATATATCGGAAGTCTATTCACTTTGACAGTTGAGGTTACACACCACCATTGTCATTTCCTCTATTATTCAATGTGAAATGATTAGTTTTAGACAACATTTAAAGGTATTTCGAGTGAATGCAGACTATGATAAACATATATATTCTTAAAGTACAAGCTTTAAATTACCTTTTAAGCCAATAAAAAAGGGGGGTCAAGTTATTCCTAAGAAAAATCTCTTTACTTGAAAAACAAACTCTAAAAATTGCACAGTCCGCCATGACAGTTCTTCCAAAATGACCTTTCAACTATATGGCAGCAGTTTATGCTTAAATCTCTATTCTAAATGAAAAATCAAGCAAAAATAGATACTTAAGGTATAAAAGTTTCAGGAATAATGTTTTTTTCGATTTACAGTGTATTGACTATTGAGCATGTGAAAACATGTCTATCAGTCACAAAAACATTATATTTTTATTGAGAATTTCCCACACAACTGAAGTACATATGACGCAATGGTGATGTCATACCTATAACAAAACCCATCCCTGCATTTTTTATGAAAAAAACTTTTGATTAGTCCTTCATACATAAATACACCCAAAACTAGCTCAATCTGATAGTTGGAGTCAGGTTTTCCAGTTTCACTGCCTGTCACCCAAGTGCCTGTGTGTCTGTATTTTCAAAGGCGTTTTGGCCCAAAATACCATTCTTTAAGGTTTTTCAACTGAACCTGGACTCAAATGGAATTCTAAGCATCAAATGGGGGCAGTTCTACACATCTTTGCACACTTTTCAAGTTCTCGCAGTCAAATTATCCCCAAATTTAGACATTTTCAGTGCTCGTAAGATTGCAGACGACTCAATTTAAAAAAAAAATAGGCGAAAGTTGTGAAAACCAGGAAATATTTTGATCAACCGGACAAGATAAATGCATTTAATTGTGAAAAAATTCCAGAAATTAGTGAAATGCAATTACATTTCTTGCCAAAAATGGGGTTTACATATAGTGCGCGAAAGCGCTAAATTTAGCCAATGATTGAGCTAGGTGATTACGTCATGTCAACTCATTTATTTTCACTTTGTATTATGCACGACTCGGAGCATCCCCGGGAAAGATTCGAGATAAAACTCGGCCTTTTCCGTATTTGTTCTATTTTTGAAAACTTACTAGAGCATGACTCTGACTCATATTGTCGTCTCTTTAAGTGGTAGTGTAAACATGCGACTTATAAGTTGTTTGTAAACACTCAACTTCGTAGCAAAGTTAAGTTCATGTTTATTCTACTTTCATTTTAACATTTTGTGGGCTAGAAAAAGCCACTCGCAAAATTTTGCGCGCTTGAATAAAAGTCACTCGCAATTTGCAAATTTATGCCGCTCGCAATTTGCGAGTATGCGAGTCTAAATTCGAACCCTGAATGATAAACAGATGATCTACATGTATGAATCAGCTAACTGATGACATGAAGTAAGTGAGTGTAATGTTGTGTTTTATATACGTCTTAGTACATAATCATTTTAAAAGAGTTGAATTCCATATATTTTATAATGTTCATGGACGGAATACAGGTACTGAAAATTTTATTATATGTATAATATTTATATCATTGTTGGAACTTGACAGTTCATGCTGTTTTAATTGCAGTGTGGCAGTGTGGTGTGTGTGTGTTTGCAAGTGGGGCTAACATGAAAAACCAGTGTATATCGATGTATTCTCTGCAGATGACAGACAACAACCAATATGAACAATATATGATTTTACAGTAACAGAAAATGAGGTAACAACATATCTCAATAAATCTTCCTACTATCATTGCCTTGATAAGCCTTCAATATATTTATGAAATAGACAAATACTTCATACTCCAATGCAATATAAACACTATTAAGTAAACTATATAGGCTCATGGCTCATTCTGTAAATAACTTACTTCTTTATACGTAAAGAAGCTTTTGAAACCATTCTCAGAATGAAAGCAATATTTTTTAACAATGAATTGAAAGCAAAAATCTTCTATGGTGTCATATGCTTTTGATTTAACCATGGCTTGATTTATATATGACCTTAATATATTAATATTACTATCTGATTGTCTGTTACAGTGAGAGCGCCTTCATAAGTGTGTGTGTGTGTTATGTGGGGTAATAGATGACAAACCAGTTGCAGTTCTTGGAGAGAAGGGATGTCAAGGTCTGATACAAACAAGCAAGTTGAAAGGTACTGAATGGGTCGGGTTCTAAATTTATCATGGATATATCCTTGAACCTTTAAAGTACTTATATGTATACGTATGATTGTCATGGCTGATTGTTAATTTGTTTATTTGCTTGAATTAATGAGGAATTAAATGTTTAGAATGTATAGAATTAAAAGGTTTTAATGTAGAGTAAACACGTTATATATGGGTCAGAAAGAACATGCTGAGTTTCATTATTTTAACCATTTCAGGTGAAGACCTACATGTAGCACCTTGGCAGATAGTACATACAGAGTGTAGGAAACGTTACAGTCGGCATGTAGTAAGACTTCAACAGAAAACAGAAGATGTCAACAGATGTGCTCAATGGGCTGCGGTGAATGTAAAGGTGTCAGCTGCAGTAATTCTGGGACTATTGCAGACGACGAAGACGTGGGAAATGCATAAAGCCGTCGATTTCTGAGTGATATGGAAATATGTGAATTACATATACATGCATAGGTTTTCTTTTGTTCTTATTGCCCTGTTGTATTTTTGCTTAAGATTGATATTTTGGAAAAGTTAAAATCTATGTCTTAATCTTATACTGGTCTTATACTGCTGCATCCCATTGAACATAATTATATGATATCCACATTAAGAAGAATGAAATTTGTTCATTTTGCTACTATTTAAATCTATGTTGTTTCATTCAATGTAAGCAAATAATATCACGTGACATGTCCATGGTAATACAATTAAACATATGTCTATGATAGTGTAACATAGTGGAATGTAACCTTACCATTTGCTGTAACCTTGTTCACATTCTATTGACAGGAATATGATTTAATACATTTGGTTCTTGTTTATAATGCCGCTTTTTCATTAATAATGGAAAGGAAATATTAGCTTTGATAACCTATTTGTTTCTAACACAATTGTAAAATCTATGGGTGGGGAAATGACATTCAGTGTATTGTTTGATAGTTAAATTGACTATTTTTGACATAAATTTCAGCTTTAAAATCATTGAGTACTGTTATTTTGTTGTGCCGTTATTAAAATGAATATTGAGATATATCAATCTTGTAATACGGTTGAATGCACTTTACGTCTGCGTCAACTGAAACTAAATGTTTTTCCCTACAACTCAGTGTTGTAGACGATTGTTAATTCTATTTAAAGAAGTAATATCACACTCATTAAGCACTGATATACCTAGTCAGTATAATGGTAATTGAAGTCGTAGATGAAATATGTATTGACAATTAGTAAATTGGTGAAAAGAAATAAAATGTAAAATTATTGTAAATAAATATTGTTTTATTTGCATTTTAATATAGTAGAATGTAACCTCAGAAATGTCCGTGTTCCGCAACTAGTTTTGATGGGGATTTTTTATCACGATGTCTATACATATTGTTTAACATCATGACACTTAAGTTTTTTCTGAAGGAATTTGTTTGAGGTTGGCTGGGTATTAAAGCTAAAATGACTGGCCTATCCTGTTAAAATTAAATATTGAGTAGTAAAAAATCAATAGAATTGTAATCATGTAGACCAGGCAACTGCCGGATGAAGGGCTGGTGTTGTGCCTGTTGTGTTTTGAGGTGGTTTGGCATAATGATGTGTCTTGACTGATTGTTTCACATGCCCTGATCTTTTAGTGTTTCTTTGTTGATGATGGTTGACTTTTCTTCATATTTAGACATGAAATTTGTTGAAAGCAAATTTAAAATGTGTGAGGAAATTTTCTTCAACAAATGTCTGTATAATGGAAAGTCAAATAACTTAAAAAGCTTAATCTAAGTTATTGTATGAATATGCAGTTTTATACTTTAGGTATTGATTAGTATTTACTCATGCGTCACATTTTCTCAAACATAGTGATGATAGGACCAACTGTTGAAGATGGCATACCAGCTGTTGAGGAAGCTGCTCAGTCCCAAAGCCAACCTATAGAAGAAGCTGCCATATCAGCTGTTGAAGAAGCTGTTGATTCAAAAAGCCAACCTCCTGTTGACAAAGCCACCATACCTGCTGATCAGCTCGCAAGCCAACCTCCTGTAGAGAAAGCTTGCAAGAGAAAAAGGAAGGACAAGGTAGGTTTGAATAAGGATAACATAAATAAGACGTTTGTTTAATGTATCTTTAAACACCAGGTCTGATTTTTCTTACTCATGATGTCAAATCTGCTGAAAAAAGCTACTTATTTAAATGGATGACTTCAATACTTTATTGACACAATCAAATGAATTATTAGTGCTCTACTGGAGACTGGAGTTTCACCGTAGCTCTAGGTTGACCATATCTGTCATAGTTCCCTAAACAAGAAATGCAGAGTGGCCCTTGACTTGTTAAAGATAAAGCCTTAAATCTCAGTTTAGGGGACATATGTTTTGTTTGCAATACTCAAGTTACTTGTCACTGGTTTTCAGGGGAAATCTTCGTTTTTCTACTCGAAGCAGAAGAAGTCAAGCAGAATTTATTGTGTCTGTAGAAAAAGGAACGATGGCAGGTAAGAGGTTTATCAGTTTTACATTTTTATGGTATTGTGAGGAAGAAGTGACTGCAAATGTATCATTTTCTTTTTTTAAACAATATATCTTAGTGCCTGATAAAGTCTAATCTGTAATATAATCTGTGTAATTTGCATGAAACAGACGATTCACTTGTGTGTAATGGTAAAAAAACAAGTTGATGGGGCGGATATCTTGTGCATAAACTGAAGTTTCATCTTGAAAATGCAACAAAATAGGATATCTTATGCATAAACTGAAGTTTCATCTTGGAAATGCAACAAGGTATACACATACACAAATCCTTTTATTTCAATAGTATAGGCTTAGTATGTGTATATTAAGTACAAAAAGCAGGTTATGGAAATATATTTTGTTTTTAGGCTATATTGGCACTGTGATTCATGCAATGAGTGGTACCATCCTGTTTGCATGGGTTTTGATGAAAAGGAAGAACCACATGTATACATTTGCCCTTCATGTCAGGTAAAAGATATAAAGCCAGTTCACAGATGTTACTCTGTAGGTTAGAGGTTTGCATACAGCAAATTGAAATCAAGTATCCTGAGTTTTACTTTTTCTTGACCTGTTAAGAAAGTGAATGTCAGTGATAGAACCAGTACAAATGTTGTAAATGTGGATAACACAAGTGATATATAGTGCTTCATTTTGCTGTTTTCACATACAAATTGATTTGATAGAACTGAGGGCTTTGATATCTGTAAAACTTACCAATACAAAGAAGTAATGAACTTTCAGGGAAAAGCATGTTGTAAAGATCTAAGAGGTTTTGTTTATTTATTTTTAAAAAAGTAAAAGCAAAACTTAACTTTAATTATTAAATGAAATCTTTAATGACATGGTTGTAGTATTCAGTAGTATTGATGACAGTTCTCACTTCAAGTATTATGTTTTAGAAGGTGCCTTCATTTCATTTATGTGAATCAGAAACCAAATCAACCTGACCACTGTTCATGCTTGGTCTGTGTTTAAACATATTTCAGGTGAAAATTAAAAGAAAGGCATGCCCTACACTTGAGGAAGTTGAAGAAAAGCTGCGAAAAGACATTGAAGTAGAAAAATCAGATCCTATGGGCGAAACTGTGGCAGGAGGTTTGCAGGACCATTCTGAAACAACCCCAGTCTTTTTGAACAATCCACATGTGAGGTTTTTCATTGAGATTAAAAAAAGAAAAGGACAAGAAATTTTAATTCAGGCATCTGGTTGGGGTGAATTTGTATTGATGTCAGAGAATGATTTTGAGAACTATGAGTCGTTCAAAAATAAAATTACAGAGGACCTACTAATATTAGATTGTTCCCTGGAGTACTTTTTAAGTGTTTGTGTCAAGGAAAAGGTAGAAGTATTGTATTATACAGACTGTATTGTTAGGCTTGTTCCTTCGAATGTCATTGACCAATACAAGAAATGGCTAGAAGAAGCAAAATGTAGTCTTCATCTTGACTAGTTTTTTTGTGAAGGTTAACCAAGTAAAATGTTTGTTATTATGCCCCCCTTCGAAGAAGAGGGGTATATTGCTTTGCACAGGCATGTCGGTATGTCAGTCGGTCGGTCGGTCCGTCGGTAGACCAAAGCTTGTCCGAGTGATAACTCAACAATTCTTGGACGTATGGTCATCAAACTTCACATGAAGGTTGGGCCTGACCAGTAGATGACCCCTATTGATTTTGGGGGTCATCGGGTCAAAGGTCAAGGTCACAGTGACCTTTAATGGTAAAATAATTTTAAAGCTTGTCCGAGTGATAACTCAACAATGCCTGCACCCATGGCCCTCAAACTTGACATGAAGGTTGGGCCTGACCAGTAGATGACCCCTATTGTTTTTGGGGGTCATCAGGCCAAAGGTCAAGGTCACAGTGACCTTGAATGGTAAAAGGTTGTCCGAGTGATAACGTGACAATGCCTGCACCCATGGCCCTCAAACTTGACTTGGAGGTTGGGCCTGACCAGTAGCTGACCCCTATTGTTTTTTGGGCTCAATGGGTCAAAGGTCAAGGTCACAGTGACCTTGAATGGTAAAAGGTTGTTCGAGTCATAACTCAACAATGCCTGCACCCATGGCCCTCAAACTTGACTTGGAGGTTGGGCCTGACCAGTAGATGACCCCTATGGTTTTTGGGGGTCATGGGCCAAAGGTCAATGTCACAGTGACCTTGAATGGTAAAAGGTTGTCCGATTGATAACTCAACAATGCCTGCACCCATGGCCCTCAAACTTGACTTGGAGAATTGGCCTGACCAGGAGATGACCCCTATGGTTTTTGGGGGTCATCTGGCCAAAGGTCAAGGTCACAGTGACCTGGAATGGTAAAAGGTTGTCCGATTGATAACTCGACAATGCCTGCACCCATGGCCCTCAAACTTGACTTGGAGGTTGGGCCTGGCCAGAAGATGGTCCCTATTGATTTAAGGGGTCATTGGGCCAAAGGTCAAGGTGACAGTGACCTGGAATGGTAAAAGTTTGTCCGATTGATAACTCGACAATGCCTGCACCCATGGCCCTCAAACTTGACATGGAGGTTGGGCCTGACCAGTAGATGACCCCTATCGACTTTGCGGGTCATCAGGCCAAGGTCAATGTCACAGTAACCTTTAACGCAAAAAAGTTAACAAATCTTCCCCCACTGATATCTCAACAATGCCTGAACCTATGATCATTAAACTTGACATGGATGTTAAGCCTGACCAGTAGATCACCCTTATTGATTTAGGATTCATAGAGCTAAAGGTCAAGGTCACAGTGATCTTGAATGGTAAAAGGTTGTCCGAGTGATAACTCAACAATGCCTTCAAACTTGACTTGGAGTTGCATCTGACTTTTAGATGACCCCCTTATGATTTAAGGGGTCATCGGGTGAAAGGTCAAGGTCACAGTGACCTTGAACGAAAAAAAGTTGACTTGTGATAACTTGACAATGCCTGCACCCATGGCCCTCAAACTTGACATTTAGGTTTCTGGTGACCAGCTGATGACTCTGGATTTTGAGTTCATAGAGTCAAAGTCATGACGGTCATAACACACTTTATCCTCACACTTTAATGGTCATAATCTTAAAACAGCAACAAATCAGCTGTCATTTCGGTCCATGCATATTTCATTCAATTGTCCATTTAATCCTGACAACATGGCGCTCAGGGGGGGGGGGGGCATAATGTTTGACAAACATCTCTTGTTAAGACTGCATTGTCAGGATGCTTGATAATTTTGGAATGTTTAATGTATTATTTTGTCTTTGTGTTATACATTTCTTCTAAGTAGACAATGGTCAAGCTTTAATTTATTATGGAAATGAATTAAGGCAGAAGTATTTACAGTTTACCGGTACTTTCATCAGTGTTTATTAAGTAATTTCTTTGCTATTGATCAAAAAATATATTTGTGGCAAAACAAATTTCAGCTGCTGACAGTCAACTTGGTACTATGTTAAAATTCTGGGATTGACTTGAATCAGTCGTTACCATTGTGAGGCTCTGCTTTACAGTTGAGATACCTGATATTGGAGTAACTAGTTTGCAGAAAATTTATTTAGCACTGTAGATTGTGCATTTCAGTTTGGGAATTAGGAATTAGGGGGTTATAGGGCGTTTCAAGTTGGTTGTTGCTTTATCCTTGGTAGGGCCCTTGTGCACTGTCTACCTTGGATTTATGTTAAATACAATAATATTGTTTAAACTATGATATCATAATGTAGGTGAGAAATATTATCGTATCTAGTCAACACACTTAAAGGGGACACCAGATGGTCCAAAAAAAAGACAAATGCACAATATCCACAAGACAAGCCTAGAATTGTCAATACCAGCTAGTATAAGACTGATTATACATCATTTTACATAATTAAAATAATATTTTGTCTCAGTCTTAGCTGACTAAACCCTTTAAAATTAGCGCATAATGGTTTCTCACTTTATAGTGTGTATATTTAGCATGTGAAAGTCATGTTATTAGTACAGATACATATACCAATGCTACTTCTGAATTTACTGGGATTCACATAGTAGACAACCTCAGTAAATTATGAATTGAAAAAATGTGCAAAAAAAATGCTAAAGATAACTGTGTTGTAAGCGATTTGATACAGTAAGTAAGATTCAATACATGTACACAACGATATTAACTTTATGTAAGTTTTTGACATTTTTTTTTCTTGCATTTGTATCATCTGGTGTCTATTCCCTTTAAAGGCCCTTGATCTCTCATTACACTTGATATGTCTTGAAATCAAAATCAAAAGGGAATGTACATAGTTTTTGTAACCTGAAGAGTGACTTATTGTTGGAGTTGAATATGACATGGAATAAAACATGACCTTTAGAAATATTATTTCAAAAGAATTGAAAATTAAACATTAAATATAAGGAAAATGGGTATCCACATTATGGTTAGGTAATTGCAAGTTGCGCTATCATTTGAGGTGTTTGATTTGTAATAAGTTTATTTATTGCATGCAGAAAATTATTACATTTTTATGATCAGTAGATTCATTTCATACGGGTCAAACATTAAATAGCAAACGCAAAGCATGATTTAAAGACCAGTAAATGGCAAACCATCCCATGTTCTATCACTTCTTATTCAATTGAAATAGATAACATTAAAATCAATTAATTGTTATTTTTACCTCTTTTTTCAGTTTCAGACCAATCGATATGTAAAAAAAAAGATTAGTTAAGCCTATTTTGCCAATTAACATGAAAAATATGTTTGTGTATCTACACTCAACGAAACTTCTATCCTTTGTATTTTTGGATAACTTTAGTAAAATTCAAGGGAAATAAGAATTACTCTGCATGCTTTATTGATTATTGCATTTGACAATTTTTGATAGAAATTCGTTAGTAGTGATTTTTTTTTGGTTTGCCTAAGGAAAGTGTGTCGCCCCCTTAAACAAATTTAGAAAATTGGAAGTATTGTGCATTTTTTATGATTACTTTTTTATAACAACATAATATATATTTATGAAAGTAAATTCTTCATACTTTACAAGTTTAAAGGATAAATTACATGTTCGCCATTGCATTTCATGCTGATTTAAAAAAAAATCATTTAAAAAATGATAAACTTATGTTTGTATTAAGTAATATGAATAATATTACCATCACCTTTGTTTAATTATGTGCAAATATAGAAAAATAATGTAAACATGTCTCAATTTGTTATTGTTTAACATCTTTAATTGTTGGATTGATTTCTATGAACTTAAATTTTTTTACCATTCAATGATTTGATATTCAGTAATACATGTGAGAAAAATTGATTCTTTTTTCTATTTCATTTTTAGCTCACCTGTCACATAGTGACAAGGTGAGCTTTCGTGATCACAATTTGTCCGGCGTGCGTCCGTCCGTCCGTCCGTAAACTTTTACTTTAAACGACATCTCCTCATAAACCGCTTAGCCAATTTCATCCAAACTTCACAGGAATGTTCCTTGGGTGGTCCCCTTTGAAAATTGTTCACAGAATTGAATTCCATTTAGAACTCTGGTTGCCATGGCAACGGAAAGGAAAAACTTTAAAAATCTTCTTCTCCAAAACCACAAGGCCTAGAGCCTTAATATTTTGTATATAGCATCATCTAGTGGTCCTCTACCAAAATTGTTAAAACTATCCCCCTGGGGTCAAAAATGGCCCCGCCCCGGGGGTCACTTGTTTTACATAGACTTATATAGGGAACACTTTAAAAATCTTCTTCTCAAAAACCACATGGCCTAGAACCTTGAAAATTGGTATGTGTCATCATGTAGTGGTCCTCTACAAAATTTGTTCAAATTATTCTCCTGGGGTCAAAAATGGCCCCGCCCCAGGGGTCACTAGTTTTATTACATAGTGTTATATAGTAAATCTTTAAAAATATTCTTCTCCAGAACCGTAAGGCCAGGAGCTTAGATATTTGGTATACAACATCATCTTGTGGACCTCTATCAAAGTTGTTCAAATTATTGCCACAGGGTCAAAATTGGCCCCGCCCTGAAAGTTATTTGTTTTTATATAGTCTTATATAATACAACTTTAAAAATCCTCTTCTCCAAAATATAAGACCTAGAGCTTTGATATTTGGTATATAGTGTTACCTAATGGACCTACACCAAAGGTATTCAAATTATTGTCCCGGGGTCAAATTGGCCTTGCTCAGGGGTCATTTGTTTTTACATTGTCTTGTCACTTAAACATCTTTTCCTCTGAAAGTAAAGGTCCGAATGACTCCATACTTGATATGTAGCATCCTTACATGGTCCTCTCTCAACTTTGTTCAAATGGTTTGGTTTGGCCCCTTTTAGGGGTCACCAGAGCAAAAAATAGAAAAACCTTTAAACAACTTGATCTTATTAACTGCTTGATGGATCTTCAAGTCTGAAGCATCCTAGCATGGGCCTTTGTCAGGTCTTTTCAAATAATTTTGTTTGGCCCCTTTTAAGGGCCACCAGAGCTAAAATTAGTAAAAAAAACTTAACATTTTCTTCGCATGAACCCCTTGATAGATCTTCAGCAAATTTGGTTTGAAGTGTCCTTGCATGGACCTCTCTTAAATTTGTTCACATAATTTTGTTTGGCCCCTTTTAGCTAAAAATAGAGTAAAAAACGATTATTCTTGTGAACCTCTTGATGGATATTTACCAAATTTGGTCTGAAGCACCCTTGCATAGACTTCTCTCAAATGAATTAAAATAATTTTGTTTGGTCTCTTTTATTTTCATCTTTGCATATTGATGGAACCGTACAGAGATATTGAATGGCGTACTAATTAGTGCAACATCCATTTAACTTAATGAAAAGTGACCAGCCTCATCAAAAATGTGCCATTGATATTATTTTAGGTTCATAGATTAAAATAATTATTATACACTTTATTCTTTAGAAGAAATTTCATTTTAACTTAATGATAAAATTAATGATCAGACTTTTCCATTGAACTTCATGTAGATTATTGTAAACTTCATGTAGATTATTGTAAACTTCATGTAGATTATTCTAAGCTACAATCTTATCTTCTGTGTGGATAGTGAATAAGCCTTATATAGAAAAAAATTATTAGTATAATTTGAAGGATGGTGATGTTGTCCTAGATGGAAGAAGCAATAATAGATTTTGAATGTGTTCTGCTCTTTGATTTTTAGAGCTTAATTAAGGCAGTTTTTTATTTTATTGGATGGTGCACTATTTGTTGTTTGTGTATCTATACTAAAAGTTCTTTCAGTGTGCAAGCAATATAACATAGTTTTGTCAGTGTGCAGGCAATTGAAGGAAGTCCGGTCAGTTGTTTGTGTATCTATACTAAAAGTTATTTCAGTGTGCAAGCAATTTAACATAGTGTTGTCAATGTGCAGGCAATTGAACGAAGTCCTGTCAGTGTGCAGGCAACTGAAAAAAAGTCTTGTCAGTGTGCAGGTATCTGTACCAAGTGTTGTCAGTGTGCAGTCAATTATCAATTCCTGTCAGTGTGCAGGCAACTGAACAAAGTCCTGTCAGTGTGCAGGTATGAGAATCAAATTATGTCAGTGTGCAGTCAATCATCAAGTCCTGTCAGTGTGCAGGCAACTGAACAAAATCCTGTCAGTGTGCAGTCAATCGACAAGTCCTGTCAGTGTGCAGGAAACTGTTACAAGTCCTGTCAGTGTGCAGGCAACTGTGACAAGTCCTGTCAGTGATTGTCCAGGCAACATGTTTGACCAGTATTTTTTTCAATATTCTTTGAGAACAAATATCAAGCTGTCTTGATTACAAAGGTTAAACTCTTTTACTCAGGTGAGCGATTTAGGGCCATCATGGCCCTCTTGTTTTATTCTTTTCTTGGAATAAAATAAAATAATAGAAATAAGTATTCAGTGTAATGTACATCGCATTAATGATAATAGCCACAAACTCAGAAAATATAAGCTCAGTTCTAAAGTATATGCTTTATCTTACAAAATTATTACATTAACATCGTCATCCTTGTGTAACAACTTTGTGCCTTATAACATGTAATATATATTGCTGTACATACTGTATATATGACCGTTTGTTTGTTAAATATGTTTAAATCACTTTTGGGTGGAAATAAAGAGAATAATAAGTTACTGTTATTTCCTGAAGATTTCTTATTAAATCGAGACTTTTTCTGCAATTTTTTGAAGCACCTTTTTTCATTCTAATAACTTGAAACTATTGCCCAAATAATTAAAAGCCAAATATTTGAAAAGTGTTTGAAAGTTAATATAATGTAAGTCCTGGCCCCAATATCTCGAAACTTGTTAAGCTTGTTGGGCTTGGTCAGAATTTTTTTTCATTATTTTTAGCTCACCTGAGCACGAATTGCTCAAGGTGAGCTATTGTGATCGCTCTGTGTCTGTTGTCCATTGTCGTCCGTCGTCAACAATTTGACTGTTAACACTAGAGGTCACAATTTGGGCACAATCTGAATGAAACTTGGTCAATATGTTACCATCAGTGAAAGCTTGGACGAGTTCGATCATCTGGGGTCAAAAACTAGGTCACAAGGTCAAATCATAGGAAAAGTTTGTTAGCACTCTAGCGGTCACATGGATGACTATATATTCATGAAACTTAGTCAGAATGTATATATTGATGAGCTCTAGGCTTCGAATCTTGGTAATGTGTGGTCAAAAACTAGGTCACCAGGTCAAATAATAGGAAAAGCATGTTAACACTCTAGAGGCCACATTTATGACCATATGTTCATGGAACTTGATCAGAATGTTATTCTTGATAATCTTTAGGTTGAGTTTGAAACTAGGAAATCAGAGGTCAAAAACCAGACCACTAGGTCAGATCATAGAAAAACTTTGTAAACACTGTAGAGGTTACATTCTTTGTTTGATCACCATGAAACTATGTCAGAATTTTTGTGTTTATGAAGTCTATGTCAAGTTTGAAACTGAGTAAACTCAGTTCAAAAACTAGGTCACGAAGTCAAATCATAGAAACATTGTTAAAACACTGTTGAGGCCATATTTTCTAATTTATCTATATGAAACCTGGTCAGAATGTACTTATTACAGCAAGGTAAGGTTTGCAACTGGGTCATCCGTGATATTAAAAAAATCATCCGTGATATTAAAAAAAAACTTGGTCACTAGGAAGGATCTAACCCCCTGTCACAATTGCCCTCGCCCTGAAAATACTTATTTCACACTTAAATTGGATCAGGTGAGCGATACAGGGCCTTCAGGGCCCTCTTGTTTATGATAATTGTTTAACCAGCATGTGTATTTTGGTATTTATACATGAGTTGTAATGTAAAAGTGAAATAATATTGACTCTTCTTAAAAAGTGTCTAGTTGTTACCTTCCATTTTTCATGTAAAATTATTTCATGTTGTTGCATTTGTTACGATTTTTTTCTGGATTGGCAATAAAATAATTAACCTGTGCTGTATTTCTTCTCAAATATTGATGAGGACCACCTGGTTAAGTCCTTGAAAATGTTAATAAATAAGGAGTTATTAGACAAGTTATTAGGAGATGTCATATTGCACATATATATTTGGGTTTGTCAGCCTCATAGCACAACAGCTAATTTAAACAAAAATATGGATGCGTGGGTCATTCAGGTCAGATTTTAGAATAACTTGCCATATATGTTAACCATGATGAGACGATGTGTTGCGTGCAATATTGAGGCCCCTACCTCAAAGGTCAAGGTCATTGGCAGATAGATGGACCGTGTCTAGAACATTACTTTTATATGCATTTAAGGACTTTTATATAACTTGTCACATGGAACACCAAAGCCTGCTGCTGATCGATGTGGGAAAACTGTCCGTCAATTGCAGACAAGCCGAGGAATAAACTGGTTGTGAAGTTGTGAAGATCAAGTAAATTCTATAAAGACTTGTCAACGGTACATGTGTATACACCATAATTTATTATGGTGGACTATCTAGATAAAGGCTCAAAGCTGCACTCTCACTGATCTACCCTTTTGACAACTTTTTAATTTCTTGTCTTGGAATGAGCAATTTTTTGCGTAAATATCTGCAAACCAATAATAAAAGAATGCTGACAAAAGATGAGATCGCAGATTTTCATATTTCCATTCGAAAAGTAATGTTTTATGGCTTAAACCGTGTCTAGAAAAATGCATAAAACATCAATTTTTGAACTTAAATATAAACATCTGCGATCTAATGTTTGGTCAGAAGTCTTATATAACTGGTTTCCATGGATGATCGCAAAAAATGGCTCGTTCCAAGACAAAAATTAAAAAATGTGCAAAACGTTCAATCTGTGAGAGTGCAGCTTTAAGTTCAAAGGTCAAGGGATTAACTTAAAAATAGACAAACATGCTGTACAGACATTTACAGCTTTTATGTCAGCGGGCTCAACATGTCGCCATGAGAAATCTAGTTTTAAAAATTATGTCTCCCCCTCTCTGGGGGAGACATATTGTTTTTGCCCTGTCCGTCAGTCCGTCAGTCCGTCCGTACGTCACACTTCGTTTCCGATCGATAACTGGAAAACCGCATGACCTAGGATCACCAAACTTGGTAGGGAGGTTGGTCGTGAGGTGTAGAGGATCCCTATTGTTTTGGGGGTCACTAGGTCAAAGGTCAAGGTCGCGGCGACCCCCAATATAAAAAACATTTCTGCTCAAAATCTTGAGAACGGTTTGACCTAGGTTCACCAAACTTGGTAGGGAGGTTGGTCATGAGGTGTAGAAGATCCCTATTGTTTTTGGGGTCACTAGGTCAAAGGTCAAGGTCGCGGCGACCCCCAATGTAAAAAACATTTCCGCTCAATATCTTGAGAATGGTTTGACCTAGGTTCACCAAACTTGGTAGGGAGGTTGATCATGAGGTTTAGAAAACTCCTATATTTTGGGGGGTCACAAGGTCAAAGGTCAACGTCGCTGTGACCTCTAATGTAAAAAAATATTTCCCATTTCTCACAAACCCATTCCCACTCCACCGACAGTTTCTGTCTTACAGGCAGTATCGACCAAATCATGAAGGTGTATATGCAAAAGGAGGTGTGGCTTTATACATCCATCAAGATTTCACCAGCACATTAATTGATACAACCGCAACTTCAATTGAATGTGTTGCAGTTGAACTTTCAGATATATCCACAAGTGTATATTGTGTGTACAGACCACCAAACACTTCATGTAAGCACTTTGCTACTCAGCTCTCCAACCTCCTACATAGGAGTCCCACTCCAAGGACCATAATTGTTGGTGATTTCAATCTTGATCTATATCAAGCTACTGACAGTGATCTAAATATGTGTTTTCAAGAATATTCTCAGATCATCCAACAACCTACTACCGCAGGGAGGACACTCCTAGATCACATGTATATTAAAAACATAAACTGCAAGGAATCTGGTGTTATTCCAACACATTACAGCTACCATGACATGACATTTGCTGTTTTCGCAAATCCCAATTTGGAACATTTACAATAACCTATGATGAATCCATGACACAAAAGGTGATGATGAATACTCCGCTGAAAATGTTGTAAGCATCTATTCTAACTACACAACAAAAATTTTAATAACTTATGAAATATATTTACTAATTTGTTCTTACTGTTGCTGACTTTATTTTCACCTCTGCCCACCTGCTGATTTAGTCCATTGCAACAATCTAATTTGTTCACACTCCACTTAATAATCGAACCTTTAAATTTTCAGCCAGCTAAAATTGAGTAATTGATCCCTATTGATTTTGGGGTCACATGTCAAGGTCAAGTGCTTGAAAGATGAAAAATAGTTTTCAGATCATTAACTAGGGCTTATTGTGTGGAAATCCCTATTGAATTCTCACACCCTGCTTTCCAGCCAGATGTATCAGTACTTTACACCTCTAAGTCTTACTAAGCCTTCGGGGGAGACATGCGCTTTTCTCAAAAGCCCATTCTAGTTTAATTTACGAATTACATTTGCAACAAACACACTTTTCAACAAAATCGCTTCATGGCCAAAATTCGGTATGAAGATTGCACGCGTCACTGTATACGCGCTATATATACCTATATACCTGGTTTGCACAGTGGTGTGTCAATCCTAAGGTCCTGGATTCAAATCCCGGGGCTGGTCGGTTACGGTCACTACGGCGATTAAATCAAATTTTTACTCATGGGTTTCAACAAAAAATGGTGCTTGTTAATAATTGAGATTGATATTCAACAATAATACCAGAGTCTTATGCAGATGAGTGACTTCGCTTGCTTCTGCATCATCTACCTGCCTCTAGCTCAAAAAACAATACCGTTCCAGAGATGCAGCAGGGGCCGACTTCACCTGTATGCCCGTGCTCAACCGAAGACAAAAATAAGAGTACCGATAGACAGGGCTTGAAATAGGGATTAATTAATTATCAACCCCCCCCCCCTTTACTTGTTTATAAGTAAGTGTTCAGTTGTGACCTTTCTGTTTGTCGACGAATGAGCCACAGCGATCAGATCCGACCTCGGAGGCTTTCCAGGCGAGGCATGACCTCTCGCTGGCTCTGTCGGTATTGCATTGTAAATACTCAAAGTTCCCTGCGCCACTAAGCATTATTCAAAGAATGTTGTTGTTGTTGTTTTTTGCTTATCAATAAGCCGACTCGCTCGATTCCGTTTGAGAGGTCTTACCCGGGTCTTTCGATCGCCGTCCAGTATTAAAGTCCATCTCTTAGGCTAGCGGCTCGACGGTCCATCGTGGGTCACGGACATTACGGACCATGGACATTACGGAACAGACATAATGGACCAGCTTTGGTAGGTCTCTTGGTACCGATTTCTTATGACTTATACAGGCCGTGCCTCGTATATCGTACAATGTACGTTCGTTTTAAAACCCATGGTTAGTAATGAAAGCCCATCCCAACCCGCGTCGATAAGAATCACAGACTCACCATTCGCTTCACAAGCAAGCCCGGGTCGACCCAAGCACGGACAAATGGCTTGTCCGGTGTGCACGCAGCAATTATACTTCATTTGTATAAGACGCTAGAGGGACCTTCCAACAACTTTACTATAAGAGGGTAGAGCAACCTTCCAGCTACCTGACTTGTCTGGTGTGCAAGTAATTATATTACTATAAGAGGGTAGAGCGACCTTCCAGTGACCTGACTTGTCTGGTGTGCAAGTAATTATATTACTATAAGAGGGTAGAGCGACCTGCCAGTGACCTGACTTGTCTGGTGTGCAAGTAATTATATTACTATAAGAGGGTAGAGCGACCTTCCAGTGACCTGACTTGTCTGGTGTGCACGTAATTATATTACTATAAGAGGGTAGAGCGACCTTCCAGCGACCTGACATGTCTGATGTGCAAGTAAGTCAAACAAAATGATGTGAATATTGATAGAATGGTTAAATGGTTCAAGCGATTACATTAGTTGTCAGTGTTCGAAGTTTGTTTGAGCGCTCGAACATTGGCCTGTAAAACCAGTTTGTTTGGGCGTCTTATTAATTTTTACTCAACGCATTTTGTTTGAGCGCTCGAACATTTATTTAATACCTGTAAAAGCAGTTTGTTTGGGCGCCTTACATTTTCATATTAAGCATTTTGTTTGAGCGCTCGAACATTTTCCTGTAAAAGCAATTTGTTTGGCCACCCTTACACTTTTCAGTACAGGCATTTTGTTTGAGCGCTCAAACATTATACCAGTGTATACTATATGTTGGTCAATAAAACATTTTTCGGTTAAAGCAGTTTGTTTGAGCGCTCAAACATTTTACCAGTTTTTCATTGAAGGAAGTTTCAATGCTCAGTTTTCTCCTAATTTCAACAAATGCTGCTGAAGGCATGATAATTAAACTTTAATAGCACAATGATTTTTATAACATTTTATTTTTCACACAAACCCATACAATAGACTTAAAGGCATCTTATAAAAAAATGGCATGACAATCTAATGCCAAGAAAGTTTGGAAGTGTATATTTCATAATTCTCATTTGGCTATAAGTATAAAGTTGTGTCAAGGCAACACAATACTTAATTTAAATGTAAAACTATGTCAAAAACTAATCAAAAGGATTCACATATCCACAATATATAAAAAAGGCAGTTTGATAAAAGAAAATATTCATAATTGAAAATAAGATTTAGCAGAATTACTTATGGTTACATAAATCAATAAATAATCCAAAAAATATTCATATATGATTGTAAACCTTCAAAAGAAAACTATTTATAATCAGCCATAAATAGAATGATACAAAAAATACAAATAGACATTATTGAGGAGTCTGAGAGCACTTCACAAAATGATATACCGGTAATCAAATTTATCAGATTTATTAAACAGCTGAAAGGTCTCAAACATAAACATATATGTTGAAATATCACAGGTTATAAACAAAACAGTACAATATTGTTAGAAGAAGCAGAATTTATATATAAATGCAGTTTTTAAACAATGTATTTGATTTTCAGTATAGTTTGTGGTGTGTCAAAGGATAACCCAACACATTTAAAATCATAAAATGGGACTTGATATTTACCCCAAGAATACATCTGGGGCAGTGATTACGAATAGTCTCAATTCTGAGCTCAGACTCAAGACTCATTATGGCAAAACTTCATTTCATTGTAATTTTCCTTCTATCAGAGCATTTATGGTAACATTTGCTGAAATATATTCATATTTGAAAGTTTTACTATAATTAACTTACATTTTTGTAGAAGAAATGGAATAAATATGATTTTGTGTTCCTTTATAAAAATGCTTTTCTGAGTCTGAGCCTAGACTTGGACTTGAGACTGTCATCATGGCCACTGGTCTACACTTAACACATTCAGCTTTACATGGTATACATTAACCATAATATCTCTAAGACCTCACCCCCTCCCAGAATGGGTCTGGATTTTTTGACAAGCAAACATACATGGCATTTTGACTCATAATGCTTACACGTATGTAATATGTCCCCTGTTTCCATATGAAAAGCCACTTTGACTTGATTTAAAATAATTGTAAACATGAATGGAATCGTGCCTTGGAACCAAACACAAACCTCACACAAAAACAAAAAGCATAACAAATGATAACATGTTTTACACAATATTTTTAAACACAACAGCAAGAACTAATACCTAATTGCCATAATATATCCTAAGTACGAAACGAAATTTAAAATATTAAGATATCAATAAGGTAAAAAGTATGTTTAAAAGTAGTCCAATATGTGAGAAATAACCTTGATAATTGATGTTTCTTTACTTACAAACTCGGAGATAAAGGACACAAAAAGGTAGGTTGTACACAAAGTTTAGTTATTGTTTTAAAACATGCATGTTTGAATAGGGCACAGTGATTCTTAAATTCACTCAAAATTATTCTATCATTGGTATTTATCTAGATAATTTTTTTATATGATTTATTTGCTGATATAAAGTAGTGATAAGCTAATGTCAGTAAACTTAAAGTTAGTGTAATTTTATGTTTGGTTAACTTCATACAATTTTCTGATCATGAACATTTGTACCAAGTTGCCAAGTTATCAAAGCATGGCCAAAATATAGGCGAAACCGCAGCTGATAATTCTTTTTACAATTGAAACTGGGAATCACTCAATTATTATATGTGTTATGGTCTTTGCTCATTTGAATATTTTAACTGTATAATATTAACTAATTAATTACGACCAAGGCATAAGTTTAAGTTAATGTGCACTTACAATGGCCGGATGCCAATCCTGAAGTCAAATATCATAACTGTATATTCACAAGCTTTTGGTTGAAAACAAATATTTAACAATAATCAATTTTCTCCTTAGTTAAAATTCAAAGTAAGATAAGACATTTGCAACATAAAAATCTACACCAAAATAACCTCAACTGTGACATCATACTGTTTGCATCATAATTATTTAAACTAAGACACATTTCTGCTAGTTCTAGCATTTGCTTGTTCAAATGCAGTGGTGCAAAAAAAAGGCAATAATTTAACACTACGTACCCAACAGATGAGATTTACCGATAAAATCAAAGCAGATTAACATTGAAAATTGCATTTGTTCAACATGCCTATAAGCAAGGCTTCGTCCTAAATGAGTAAATATAACTTCAGCTATCAACACATAAATATATTTCATTAAGATCCAATAACACATCATGTTCAACAAAACTGACAAAACTAGAACAAAAATTTGAAAGAAGGTCAGTATGAACAGTTCTAAGACACTTAAGAATATATTCCATAGGAAATGCCTCTTCCTTTCGTCCACAATTGGAATTGTCATTGTTTTCTGTACCATGAAAACTCTTACTTTTCTCCCTGAAAAGTGGAACCAGAAATTGCAACCAGATGAATAATATTCTGGTGAAAACTGTGTACTAGCATGAGCACATAGTTGGCATATAGTTTTAATATAAGTGAGAAGTAAACTCATAATGATTAAGAATAGGCATAGAGATTGTAGTTAAAGGTTTTGAGGAGAGTGAGTCACATGATAACAGCTGCCAAATAAATGAGATCTATAAGACTTGATCTTAATAAATTATTTTGGTAAAAAAGGTCTGTAATAATTAGGTACATCATTAGTAAATTTAGCATCATATCATTTAAATAGTTTTAGCCCGGAATTATAGATATTCTGGTTTTCCCAAGCTTTTGCTCCGGTACAAACACAATTTTACCGTTTTAATATAGACCCTTTACTTCGGAAACAATAGAGTCATTCGACTGTTACATGAATTTCAATAGCTCGAAATTCACCTTTTATTTGTACCGGCATGGGAAAACCCAGTTAAGTGAATTCCGTGCTATATATATTAAGGCAACATTGACATTTAAGTCAGACTTTTACCACTAAGAGCAGAGCACAAATTGTTAACACTTCAGAGTTATGGCCATAACACTTAAAAAAAAAACTTAAGAAAGGTTAGCTGAATAAGACAACAAAGGCCTGCATGCTTAATTATATTTTAGATGATATTAACTTAATTTAATGTAAGGTCCACCAATTTTAAGGACTCTACAAATCTGTGAAAATGATTGAAATCTTAACAATTAGACAACAGTTATGGCGGACCCAATGTTTTAAACAGGTCTGACTGATTATATCACTGGATGTATACCATCTATTGATCGAATGGCAAAAACTCTAAAACATGTTTGTTAAGTCAAAACCATAAAATCAAATGGTGTTTTGGACTAGAGTAGACTTGACCCAGTAAAGAGATAACATTTTAAAAGTAATCAGAGGGCAATGAATCTAAAATAAAATACACATAATAATGTTTAATTGCACAGCACCTCTTTTCAAGGAAGATAATTATTATATGTGTCAAAATTGAAGTCAGATACTCCAAAACTTATGAGTAAACTTGTCACATAGTCCAAGGATGGATTTACCTACAGCTAGACTCCCCAATGTGATGTCTTTATAGCCCCCATGACCAAATGGTGGGATTATAATTGGAACACTATTTAACTTATTTTGATCATATTAAAGCTGCACTCTCAAAGATTGAACATTGTGACAACATCTGTTATAATTATGTCTTTGACCGATCCATTTTTTGCGTAAATGCCTTGAAACCAGTCATATTAGACTGCTGACAAAAAGTCAGATCGCATGTTTTCATATTAATGTTAAAAACAATTATGTTAAAATTATGCATTTTCCTTAAAGATTATGTAATGCTTTTAGCCATAATTAATGCTTTTAGCTTGAATTATGAAAATCTGCGACCTGATCTTTTGTCAGCAGTCTTATATTACTGATTTTCAGATATTTAGGCAAATATTTACTCATTCCAAAACAAATAAAAAAAGTTGCCAAAACGGTTTATCTGTGAGAGTGCAACTTTAAGGTATACATAAAAATTATACCATTTAAATTTCCTATACTGTTCAAAATAATTACTTACTTTTTTGGTTGTTTGGTTTCCTTTGAATGGGTTTCTTCTTTTTCTGTCTGGTTGTCTTGGATGCCTGGTTTGTGACCTATAATGGAAACCCTGGTGTAAATATTTTTGTCTTTTCATATTTTATGCAGACTGTTAACTGAAGAAATGTTTTGATAGTTAAAAAGTATTATTCATTTAACCCTTTTTGCAATTGATGTGTAATATCATTCCCAACCAAAATGGACTCTCCAGTCAGTTAAATTTCATTCTATTGCAATAATGTTCAAATGCTTTCTGAGATTTAATTATGAATTCTATTAAAAACAAAGTGGTCTATTACTTCTTTGCCGTGATAATTATAATACTTATGAAACAGTTCAATTTAATATATTGTCAAAAATCTATTACTATTGAATATAAATTATTTACCACTGGAATTCGTAATTCTTTCTCCATTGCTGCCTGAACTGTTTCCGGAACATGAACAATAAGTGAAGCTGGAATCTGTGAACTCTGTCTTGGCAAGAGGGGTAAAATCCATGGTGTGTCTTCAATTGCATTCCTATTTAAGTTTTGATAGAAATCTGTCCAATATACATAATTGGAATGCTCATTAAATAGATTTTTAATTGTTTCAATTTGTTTCACACTTTTTTCAACACTTATTTTGGAAAAATCTCGTATAACTATATGTGGTTTCCCAATTGGTAGTTTGTTTAGAAAATGTCCATCCAGTAAAATCCAATCCTGACTGTTGAGTCCTTTGTAACACACATTAATAGTGCCATCCTTCTTTTGAAATTTATAATGAAGTGGTGTTGTTATCAGTTTGAATTTGTTAGCATTTGGCAAGATCCAGTTTTTAACGTCATACACTGTATGCATGTGTTCACCGTTACAGACAGTCATTAAGGATTCAATTGTTTCACAATCTTTTGTTTTAAGAGTTCTAGATATCAGCGAAAACTGGGCGTCGACATCTTCATGGGTGTGGCCCACCATCAAAAACGATATATGGATCTATAAAATAAACATGAAATATTTGCAAAATCATAAATTTGCACAGTTATAATCAAATATCATGCTTTATGTCTAATGAAAATGCTCATTATGAGCAAAGGTTGCAAATCTGTTGTGCATGATCGCCACAGGGCCAACATTAGCTTATATTATCTGTAAAACATGGCCTACAACCGACTTATACTTTTTTATTATAGTTAGGTGATTGAATATCATGTCGAGACCCAATATATGAATCTATGAATAATAATGAACTCAATACAATGAACACATTCTATCTAAAAGTATGATGACTATGCAAATAATCATTCAGCAGCAGCTCAATCTTGAGAGTGACATGAATGCCTATAATATGAAGTTAGCTTTTGTATAATCATACAAATGGGTTCAAATACATAATGTTACCGACTAATTATTCAGTCTTTCATGTTCTGATTAAAAGGAAATTAATTTGCTAAATCACTATATGTCAGTGGAGGCAATTTTTGGAACAAACAGAATCAGAGTTATGGTTCTTGAAGCTAGAGATCCAATTGCCATATGTAAATAAGTTCATGTTTCATTCATTTCCATTTAAAACTTTTCATAGGTTTAAGATTTTTTTTATAGCATAACATTGTATAATTGTAAGCAAATGACCAGTTTGTGGTTGATATCTAAAATCGAATCAATGTCGCTAATAAAAAATTGAATAAAAAGTTATGACAGACAGACAGAAAAACAAACAGGGTTATTAATATAGGGCTCATGCATGTTTTCAGGGCACTCATAAGGTGAGTTAAGGCAGAAACATGTAATACTATGCTACATAGCCAAGTTTGTTCAATTAAGGGACCTTCTACTATTTTGAGTTCATCAGTGTATGAAAACATTTGCACAGTTTTTAGGGTTTACCTCTTTGAAAATATTCAATTAGACCAGAAGTTCTGCAAAGGCCAACACGCAATGGTTCTTATTTTCCCGACAACAGTTATCAAACTGTAAGTACAGCACTGGTGGAAGGAAATTCATCTGAAAACAGAAATGGAATAAAACATTGAGAAACTTTTTAGAACTTACTTGGAGATGATCAATTTATTTAAATTGTTAAAAAATAATTTAAATAAACAATAATGCATCTGTGTCTTTGTTTTTATAAGAGGTAAGGGTAAGCATAATTTCACTCAATTTTGACAACAATGAACAGTGAAAATGTATGAATTAACCAACAGCAGAAATTAAATTTAGTCAATAAGGGACAAGTGCCAATGGACTGTTAATCAAAAACATTGCCATTAAATAACAAGAGGCACATCAGTGCCTGTGCTCCACTGGCCAAAAGGTTCAAGCAAAGACCACCTAACGAACATTTTCGTCAAGTTTCATAGAAATACAATCATCAATTTTTGAGGAGAAGTTATTTAAAAAAGTTTTTTACTTTAATAGCTCTGGCTGCCATGTTGTGCAGTGGACCGAAATGATTTGGGCAATTTGAGTAAAGGAGCACCAAACAAACATTTCTGTCAAGTTTTATCGAAAAAAGGTCATCGGTTTCGACGACAAGTCGTATAAAGTTTTTTCTATTTTTTAGCTCTGGCAGCCATGGTGTGCAGTGGACTGGAACCATTTAACAAATTTTGGTTAATGACCACCCAAGGAACATTTCTGTCAAGTTTCATCAAAATCTGATCATCGGTTAACATTTAATCTGAATAGATTATGAAGCAAATATCTAACCTGAACAAGAACTGACGAGATACATTCGACTTGGTGTTTCACTTACACTTTTCGGCCATATAAGTTACTAAAAATAGCTGTTTCATAAACTTTCAGAATGTCACTTAAACGAAAATTAATGTTCAGTCTATATATACTTTCCTATGTATAAATGTAAGGTTTTTAAATTGATCTTTTTGTGAGAACTTTATGCTTATATGTTTACTCATAAATTATTATTGTTTAAAAATTATTTAAAGATGCTATACGTGAAAAATTAAGACATTATTTTTTTTTCTATTAAAGGGAGGTATTTCAGTAGTAAAATGTAATCAAAGCTATTAAAGCATGGCATTTCTTTTCTAACCATGTTGATATTATTACAGTCTATTCAAGCAAGATGCCTTTTGTTTTTACATAGTACCCATAGGTTCTGAAAAACAAGGAGCACTATTCCCAACAGAAGGATGTCACTCCCTATCACTGCATGAGCATCATAATAAAGAAATGTTTACTCAAACTGCAAGCTGCTCAATTGAAATAGGTATTTACCTCAAGCATTCAGTTTTATAATGTGGCAAAATAGTCGGACTACTAGATTGTCATTCGGACTAGTAAAATATGCCGTTATGCTAGTCCAACTGGCTAGTAGGTTAAAATGTTTTTCTTGAAGACTGCAGACGAGAAGTCCTTAAAGGTTTTTCTATTTTTAACTCTCGCAGCCATGTTGTGCAGCGGACCGGAACCATTTGGGCAATTTTGGTTAAAGGGCAACCCGATGAACATTTATGTAAAGTTTCATCAAAATCTGATAATCGGTTTCTGAGAAGATGTAGTTTAACGTTTTTTTCTATTCTTAGCTCTGGTGCCCATGTTGTGCAGCAGACCAGAACTGTTTGGGCTATTTTGGTTAAGGACTACCCAAGTAACATTTCTGTCAAGTTTCATTGCAATACGATCATCGGTTTCTGAGGAGAAGTCGTTTAAAGGTTTTTCTATTTTTACCTCTGGGGGCCATCTTGTGCAGTGGACCGAAACCATTGAAGCAAATTTGATAAAGGACCATCCAAGGAACATTTCTGTTAAGTTTCATCAAAATCTGATCATCGGTTTCTGAGAAGATGTTCTTTAAAGGTTTTTCTTTTTTTTTTCCCTGGCAGCCATGTTGTGCAGCGGACCGGAACCATTTGAGCAATTTTGGTTAAGGACCACCCAAGGAACAATTCTGTCAAGTTTCATCAAAATCTGCCTATCCGTTTCAGAGGAGATGTCGTTTAAAGATTTTGCTATTTTTAGCTGTGGCGGCCATATTGTGCAATGGACCAGAACCATTTGAGCAATTTTAATAAAGGACCACCCAAGGAACATTACTGTCAAGTTTCATCAAAATCTGCCGAACCGTTTCAGAGGAGATGTCGTTTAAAGATTTTGCTATTTTTAGCTCTGGCGGCCATATTGTGCAATGGACCGGAACCATTTGAGCAATTTTGGTAAAGGACCACCAAAGGAACATTCCTGTGAAGTTTTGTCAAAATCCGCTTATCAGTTTCAGAGGAGATGTCGTTTAAAGTAAAAGTTTACGCACGCACGCACGCACTCACGACGGACAATCTGTGACGACATAAGCTCCATGGCCTTCGGCCAGTGGAGCTAAAAATAGTGTGAGTTACAGACTTCTAATTATAGCTTTAGAGGTCAACAAATTCTGTTAGCAGGCTAAAGAAATATTGGTGTTTCTTTCAGGTCAGAGGGCATTAAAGTTCGTTGAATGATATCGATGCAGGTGTATTTGTTCGACATCACGATCCCTATAGATTGGCCATGTTAAAAGGGCATATTTAAGAGACAAACTAGTTGTAGCGTTTTCTGAGGTAATAGCAATTTATCCTGCCATTCTTTTTGCTTTTTAATATTTTAAAATGTCTCTTACTTGTTTGTCTGCAGACTTTTTGAGAGCCCTCAGCAGAATGTTGATTGTAAGATTTGGATCATGTGGGAACTGGTTGATTTCCACATAGGAATGAAAGCCTCCATTGCCGTGGTTAATAACACCAGTAACGTGGGTTTTCAACAGGTCAACATTGCTGATGCTCTAGAATATAGCCAATTAACCAACATGATTTACTTATAATAAAGTAGTTTTTTTATAAATTGAAAATAAGCTCAAGATGACCATAAAATAATAAGCTCAATTTCTCCAGTTACATCATGAATTCATCTCGAATTATTTGGAAACCAGTTTTTAAATATTTATTCCAATTTTCAATAATTTCTAACCTTTGATTGCCTTCCTGCAAAATGAGGCAGACTTGTCTTTGCTGAAAAATAAAACAGTAACAAAATATTTAAAATGACCTAATAATTACAGTTTTATTGATTTGACAGTTAGGAACTTAAAGATTTGTACCAAATTATATCATTCAGTCAGTTATAATAAACCACTAAATAAGTAAAATATGTCACTGTCATCTGAACAATTCAGAATTTCTTAGTGTACCAAGGGCCATACATCAGACAAAATTTAAGCATGTAAAACACACCTAGTCTCGATTACATTGCTAGTACTCTGACCAAATTTTGAAAGTTTGAACTTTTATTTAGTTATTACCTAAGCCAAAAAATGTCACAAATTCTTAAGTATACAATAGGAAATAAACCTTAATAAACAAGCATAAATTACATTTCAAAAGACTTCATAGTAACTGTGAGCCTTTAAGAAAGTATAAATTTGATATATTGAATGGCTGAGTCAGATGAGCAGATGGATAAGGTAATACTGTAGGTCATCAACATATTTTGTGTGTTCTGACAATGAGAGTCCATTTAACTTCACATATCACAACCATTGCTCAAATTCATAATGGAACACTTCCGGTAACATTGATAATATGTTATTAGTATTAGAATTACCATCAGTCATAATGTGGATGTCAAAGCTGGCCTTTCCTTAAAGTTCATACATTTAAAAAGTCCATTTTAAAGCACTTAGCTGGAAACAGTATAATGCATACTTTGGTATGCAGGAGTAATGTCTTTTTTATTTCATTTGCTGATTTTAAAGTGTATAAACACATTTATGATATTGCTATAAGTATTTGATACAAAGTCAAAGAAAGGAAGAGGAATTTCAAACCTTGGTCCATGCCGTCAATGATCAGGGAGAGGTAGGTTTCTTGTTGTGTTCTGCTGGCATCCCTTTTCTGGTAGTAGTAACGCCTTTCCATCCTTACAAATATAACAAAAAAATTAGTCAAAAACATTTGTTCATTTATTGCAGACCATCTAAATAACAATCTCATTCGGTCTTCATGAATTATAAGGTGTATTACTAAGATTTGGGGCAAACCCTTTGGATTATAATGTAGGTTGTGTGGATTTTTGTCTATGAAATAAAGGGGACCAGGAGAATCTTGTATTTCTCAATGTAATGATATACTTTCGAAATTAATATTGCCCTTAGATATATGAGTATAAACTCTGTTACCAGTCAACAAATGAATTATTACCTAAAGCTGCACTCTCACAGATTTACTGTTTTTTCAACTATTTTATTTTTCATCTTGGAAGGAGCAAATTTTACTATTATCTTAAAGGGCTTTGGAAATTATTATTTGTGACTGTTTACAATCATATCAAATCAGCAAAATTATGAAGAAATTTCAGAAGAAAAATGTGGATGACAAGCAGAAACTGTGTTTTTGTTTCTATTTTTGAATTATCACATATTGTTTACCATATAAAATCACATGCAGTTCTATCCTATAATAACCGTGCTTCTAGGCAATCAACAATCATGTTTTATCATGTTTGATGGGCTTACTTATTAATATGTTTTAGTTTAAGTTTATATATGTTAACACTAGAGGCTTATTATACTCCACTGAATGAAGGCTCAGCCTAAAGTAGGCCAAAAAAGAAAAATCTGTGTTTATGGTAACAGTCTCAAAAATGAAAATGAAGGGTTGTGGCACAATATATCTAACAATATAATGTTTGCTTAACATGTATTTATCAAAAACTAAGAGACACACCTTTTTCCAAAGTGTGGCGAAACAGAAACACAGAAACAGTCATTTGGTCTTTTTCCGGTATATGAAATACTTTTATTTTCCGGTATATGAAATACTTTTATTTTCCGGTATATGAAACACTTTTATTTTCCGGTATATGAAATACTTTTATTTTCCGGTATATGAAATACTTTTATTTTCCGGTATATGAAATACTTTTATTTTCCGGTATATGAAACACTTTTATTTTCCGGTATATGAAACACTTTTATTTTCCGGTATATGAAATACTTTTAAAGGTATTAGTTCAACTCACTCCTCTTTTTTTCTGTAATTAGGTATGATCTATATTTATATTGCTGTCATGGAAATGAAATTTTTGCTAAAATGTCTTGAAAGCATTGCAGCAAGACTGCTGGCAACTGATTGCAGTTTATATATATATATATGTTCAAAAAATGAAGTTTTCTGGCTAAAAGTGTTACTTACTTTGTAAGACAAATGATTTTTTTGGCAGTTTTCCAGACAATTCAGATCTGTGTTTCATTGTTAGTTATCTTACATGGCATTTTTGATGGCATTGATACTAAAATCAGCTGATTCTGAGACAAAAGTCAAAACTGTCAATCTGTGATATTATGCAGCTTTAGGCGATACTGATCCCAGCATTTGCTCCTTCCAACATATAAGAATTTATTATCTTGCATAACTTAGAAGTGAATACAATAACAATGTAATATGTGTCTGTCAAACACAATAAGACAATCAACTTAAAAAGTAAACAAGAATCGCATTCTGACCAAAAAAATAATTAGCAGAAGAGATTCAGTTTCAACTGCTTTATTTTATTGTTTGTTACAGTTACATTGATCCTAAGGGCCCCAAACACAATCCCATGGAATTCATCCATAAACTCTTCCTCAAGTTTATTCACAGTGTGTCAACCGTAACTAAAACAGTAATATATTTTTAGTAACAGTGACCTTGCATAAACTAATGTCCTATATAATTTGGACAAACTATGTCAACCCTTACCTGAGTTATTCAGTACTTACCATATATTACTATTTTAGCAACAGTAACCTTGAACTAGACCATAACGCTCAGAACCCAAAACACAATGTCATGAAAGATCTCAATAAACTCTTACTATATACCAAGTTTGGTCACAATATGTAACCCTTACTTAAGTTATTCAATACCAACCATTTTTCTGTAAAAAGTAATGACCATGATCCTAGGGGCCTCATACGCATTCCCATTAAAGGTCTCGACAAACATTTTGAATATATACCACGTCTCTTTCTGTTAAAACCCAGCTAAAATTATTTGATACATAAGGTGACTTTCACGCTGCCCTTCCACCAGCCTGCCCGAAAAATGACGCAAGTCATTCAAACAACTTATTTGCCTTTTATGAAAGTGTTGTTAAGAATATAAAAATTGTGCCTTTATATAAAGAATTAATAGAAAACTTGATAAAAAATCAATTAAGGGACATAATTTGTATTAAGGGTTGAAATGGAGTTATGTGACCTTATCGCAAGATGGCCGTCATTAATTGTGCAAATGTTAAGTGCATCGAATGAAGGGTATATATTTTTTTTATTAAAATCCCGACTTGTCCTAAAGCTTTAGCCCACCCTAAAAACTTTAACCGAAGTCAATCAGGGGCCATAACTTGCATTAAGGATAATATTGAGTTATGTTACCTCATTCTGTGATGGTCCTGAACAATTGTGTGAGGTATTAAGTCAATTGAATGAAGGGTATAAAGATATAACCAATAAACCTGCCCTAAAACTTTAACCTTAGTTCCATAGTCAATCAGGGGCCAAACTTTGTTTAAAGAATAATATGGAGTTATCAAACATCATAATGTGATGGCCTTTATCAACTGTGTGAATTATTAAGTCAATCGAATAAAGGACTCATAGGTGAAAATCCCAACTTGCCCTAAAACTTAAACCTGCCCTAATAACTAAGTCAATCAGGAGCCATTACTTGCTGGACTAAAGTCAAAGACTCTAATCCCCTGATATTGGGGGGGGGGGGGGGGGGTGGTACAATTGACTAGTACATAACTTGGTAATATCACTAGATAAAATCAACTAGCCTATCATGCATAAAAAGGTATACATACCTAGTAATCTTTTTAAAGGAAAAACAAAAAAAAGTGTGAAAATGAATGAATTGTACACTTAGTGGTAGTTCAATTACTTATTTTCAATGCATTGTACACAAAGATACCAAAATTATGTCAGTTTTTGACAATTGTTTTGTTTTGCTCAATCGTATTACGTTGTTTAGCCTTTAAAACTGTTTTACTAAGTATTTAAAATAAATGAAACATGACAGATAGATTCCATATCGGGGCATGAAGGAACCCGCAAAAGAAGAATATGGACGGAAAGCAGTCTCTTTGAATCATTACTGGGTTTGGGGACACCCCTTATAACCTTTTTAACATAACTAATAACATTTTTCTTAAACCATTAGTAACGGTATAAGCCATAAAACACCAATTTTAAAATGGACATATGAAAATCTGTGATCTGATTTTTTTGTAAGCAGTCTTATATCACTGGTTTGCAGATATTTTCGCAAAACGTTTTTCATTCTAAGACAAAAAATAAAAAAGTTGGAAAAACGGTAAATCTGTGAGAGTGCAGCTTTAAAGGCAAAACTTACTGTTGACGCTCATGGTGCTCATCTTTCAAAGATGAGAACTTGGCCCTTTCAACAGCACTACCAGCTTTCTCTCTTTGTCTTTCCAAGGACACACAAGTCGAACATTTGGAGAAGGAGTTAGACTGGAAATGACATTCAAATTAAGTTTGTTTTAGTTTTAGCAGATAATTGCTACTATTTGCTGTACATATGATTGATTTGCACCCAAGGTTATATCAAACATCCTTCCACAATATACACAATTTTGATAAATGGCACAACAACTTCAATTTTACAGACCTGTATATTGCAATATATCCATGTAAGAATTATCCTGTTTTTGATAAAAGGCTATTTAATACTCATTAAGAAGCAATCAAAATAGAAGGCAAAAGGTAAAGGACAAAATAATGTTAGTTTTGATGTCTTCATAACGTTTTTTTACATAATAAGTCAGTTGTAAGTAATTGTGCTACCTAAAATGACACTGTATAATGTGATTTTTAAAGGTATGTTTATATAATTGTCACGTAAATTAAATAAAGATGCCAGAAGTTAATAAATCATTTTAAAGGGACTGTACACCAGATTGGAACCAAAAAGTTTTTTTCTGTAACAAATCTCAGGACAATTATTTAATAGAATATGTTAGGCTTTGATATCATAATTGTAAAAAGGTACCAAAATGTAAACAAGAGGGCCAAATGGCCCTGAATCGCTCACCTGTCATATATTGCACATTGGTTTGATAAGAAATCTGGATGGTTCAAAGTAGTTAAGGTTTTTTAGAAGTCTGGAATAAGCTAGGACTTATGGAGTTGCTACGTTGTTTAAGTATATTGTTGACTGACAACGCATGAGGGACGACCCATGATGGACGACAGACAAAAGGCGGTCACAAAAGCTCACCTTGTCACAAAGTGACTGGGGAGCTAGAAACCCATGACCCCTGGAACGTGGATAATTTTGAAGCTTAAGTTTGAACAATGTTGGTAGAGGTCTACTAAACAATGCTTCACGCCAAATATCTAAGACCTAAGTCTTGTGGTTTTGGAGAAGATTTTTTTTTAAGGTTTTACTATATACATATAAGGAAAACCAATGCCCCCCCCCCCGGGGCGGGGTCATTTTTTACCCCAATGCCAAAGTTTGGACAATAAAGGTAGAGGTCCACTTAATGATGTATTATGCCAAATAGCTCTAGTTCTTGTGAATTCGGAGAGAATATTTTTTAATGCTTCCATTATATACAAATATTGAAAACCTAAGCCTATGAACACGGGGCGTGGCCAATTTTGACCCCAGGGCTAAAGTTTGAACAATCTTAATAGTGGTCCGATAAACGATGCTTCATACCAAATATCTAAGGCCTTCGCCTCTTGGTTTCGGAGAAGAAGATTTTTTAAGTTTTCATCATATACATATATAAGGAAACCCATGACCGCCCGGGTGGGGCCATTTTTTGACCCCAGGGCCAAAGATTGAACAATATTGGTACAAGTCAACTAGATGATATATCATGCCAAATATCTAAGCTCTTGTCACTACTTGATTTTACGTGTGTATCTATATATGTATATTTGTTATTAATTGTTGTATGTGGCCCATATTGAAAATTGGTATGTGTACTAAATATGTTATCCAGTTTAAATTAAGACGTTACTTGTCTTTGTGAGTTTGGAGAAGATTTTTTAAGTTTTCACTATAACACATATAGAGAAAACCCATCAGCCCCGGGGTGTGGCCAATTTTGACCCCAGGCCCATAATTTGAACAAACTTTGTAGAGGTCCACTAGACGATGAATCATGCCAAATATCTAAGCTCTAAGCCACGTATGTTCAGAGGAGATGATTTTTGAAGTTTTCACTATAAACATATAGAGAAAGCCCATGACCCCCCAAGGGGTCGGGGCCAATTTTGACCCCAAGGCCATAATTTGAACAATCTTTGTAGAGGTCCACTAGACGATGAATCATGCCAAATATCTAAGCTCTAGTCCAAGTAAGTTAAGGAGGAGAAGATCTTTGAAGTTTTAACTATAAACATATAGAGAATACCCTAACCCCCCCGGGCCGGGGCCAATTTTGACCCCAAGGCCATAATTTGAACAATCTTTGTAGAGGTCCACTAGACGATGAATCATGCCAAATATCTAAGCTCTAAGCAACGTAAGTTCAGAGGAGATTTTTGATTTTTTTTACTATAAACATATAGAGAAAACCCATGACCCCCCGGGGGCGGGGCCAATTTTGACCCCAAGGCCATAATTTGAACAATCTTTGTAGAGGTCCACTAGACGATGAATCATGCCAAATATCTAAGCTCTAGTCCAAGTAAGTTAAGAGGAGAAGATTTTTGAAGTTTTAACTATAAACATATCAAGTATACCTATGACCCCCCGGGTCGGGGCCAATTTTGACCCCAGGGCCATAATTTGAACAATCTTTGTAGAGGTCCACTAGACGATGAATCATGCCAAATATCTAAGCTCTAGTCCAAGTAAGTTCAAAGGAGAAGATTTTTGAAGTTTTCACTATAAACATATCAAGTATACCCATGACCCCCCGGGTCGGGGCTAATTTTGACCCCAGGGCCATAATTTGAATAATCTTTGTAGAGGTCCACTAGACGATGAATCATGCCAAATATCTAAGCTCTAGTCCAAGTAAGTTCAAAGAAGAAGATTTTTGAAGTTTTCACTATAAACATATAGAGAAAACCCATGACCCCCCGGGGCGGGGCCAATTTTGACCCCAAGGCCATAATTTGAACAATCTTTGTAGAGGTCCACTAGACGATGAACCATGCCAAATATCTAAGCTCTAGTCCAAGTAAGTTTAGAGGAGAAGATTTTTGAAGTTTTAACTATAAACATATAGAGAATACCCATGACCCCCGGGGCGGGGCCAATTTTGACCCCAGGGCCATAATTTGAACAAACTTTTTAGCGGTCCACTAGACGATGAATCATGCCAAATATCTAAGCTCTAGTCCAAGTAAGTTCAAAGGAGAAGATTTTTGAAGTTTTCACTATAAACATATAGAGAAAACCCATGAACCCCCGGGGCGGGGCCAATTTTGACCCCAAGGCCATAATTTGAACAATCTTTGTAGAGGTCCACTAGACGATGAACCATGCCAAATATCTAAGCTCTAGTCCAAGTAAGTTTAGAGGAGAAGATTTTTGAAGTTTTAACTATAAACATATAGAGAATACCCATGACCCCCGGGGCGGGGCCAATTTTGACCCCAGGGCCATTATTTGAACAATCTTTGTAGAGGTCCACTAGACGATGAACCATGCCAAATATCTAAGCTCTAGTCCAAGTAAGTTTAGAGGAGAAGATTTTTGAAGTTTTAACTATAAACATATAGAGAATACCCATGACCCCCGGGGCGGGGCCAATTTTGACCCCAAGGCCATAATTTGAACAAACTTTTAAGCGGTCCACTAGACGATGAATCATGCCAAATATCTAAGCTCTAGTCCAAGTAAGTTCAAAGGAGAAGATTTTTGAAGTTTTCACTATAAACATATAGAGAAAACCCATGAACCCCCGGGGCGGGGCCAATTTTGACCCCAAGGCCATAATTTGAACAATCTTTGTAAAGATCCACAAGACGATGAATCATGCCAAATATCTAAGCTCTAGTCCAAGTAAGTTCAAAGGAGAAGATTTTTGAAGTTTTAACTATAAACATTTAGAGAATACCCATGACCCCCCGGGGCGGGGCCAATTTTGACCCCAGGGCCATAATTTGAACAATCTTTGTAGAGGTCCACTAGACGATGAACCATGCCAAATATCTAAGCTCTAGTCTAAGTAAGTTTAGAGGAGAAGATTTTTGAAGTTTTAACTATAAACATATAGAGAATACCCATGACCCCCGGGGCGGGGCCAATTTTGACCCCAGGGCCATAATTTGAACAAACTTTTTAGCGGTCCACTAGACGATGAATCATGCCAAATATCTAAGCTCTAGTCCAAGTAAGTTCAAAGGAGAAGATTTTTGAAGTTTTCACTATAAACATATAGAGAAAACCCATGAACCCCCGGGGCGGGGCCAATTTTGACCCCAAGGCCATAATTTGAACAATCTTTGTAAAGATCCACAAGACGATGAATCATGCCAAATATCTAAGCTCTAGTCCAAGTAAGTTCAAAGTAGAAGATTTTTGAAGTTTTAACTATAAACATATAGAGAATACCCATGACCCCCCGGGGCGGGGCAAATTTTGACCCCAGGGCCATTATTTGAACAAACTTTTTAGAGGTCCACTAGACGATGAATCATGCCAAATATCTAAGCTCTAGTCCAAGTAAGTTCAAAGGAGAAGATATTTGAAGTTTTCACTATAAACATATAGAGAAAACCCATGACCCCACGGGGCGGGGCCAATTTTGACCCAAGGGCCATAATTTGAACAAACTTTGTAGAGGTCCACTAACAGAATCATGCCAAATATCTAAGCTCTAGGCCAAGTAAGTTCAGAGGAGAAGATTTTTTAAGTTTTCACTATAAACATATAGAGAAAACCCATGACCCCCCGGGGCGGGGCCAATTTTGACCCAAGGGCCATAATTTGAACAATCTTGGTAGAGGACCATTTGGTGATCCTACCTACCATATATCAATATACCAGCCTTGTGGTTTGGGAGAAGAAGATTTTTAAAGTTTTTCCTTTTGGTTGCCATGGCAACCAGAGTTCTGCATGGAATTGAATTCTTTGAACAACTTTGATAGAAGCCCACCCAAGGAACATCCCTATGAAGTTTTATTAATATTGGCCCAGCGGTTAAGGAGGAGATGTCTTTTAAGTAAATTGTTGACGGACGACGCACGACGGAAGCCGGACTAAAGGCGATCACAAAAGCTCACCTTGTCACAAAGTGACAGGTGAGCTAAAAATGATTGTGTTGGAGACCGAATTCGAACCCGTGCCAAAATTGCAGTCCAGTGTTGTATCCACTGTGCTACGAAAGTTTACTCCAAACAAGTGGTCTATTAAAGCTATTTACCTTACTTGGTAATATCATGTGATATCACGACACGCATTAGGAATGATTTCTACTAGGTAGACATACTCAGTAATCATTTTTAATGGAAAAATACAAAATAACTGCTATACTTAAATAAATTGTAAACTATGTGGTACTTCAGTTTGTAAGTTTCAATGCATTGTACACATTAATTTACCAATTTTATGTCAGTTTTCGACAATTTTCTTTTTCATGCAAATTACTCATCTAGTGCACAGTTGCTTTAAATTATCTGTCAAGATTACAGCATGGGAAAAAATAATAGCTAACCTGTTTGATCTTAAGGGGTGGGAAGTAGCTTTTCCAGGTCTTGAAAAATTGAGCTCTGCTTACTGGATGGTCCTCTTCACGTGTGTATTTTGTATATATGGATTCTTTAACAGTTTTGTATGGAAGGAGAATGTCATTACTATTTGGCATTCTGTCTCCATAGAATGATGCACAATTTTCCAACCAATTAATGTCATTCAATGTTCTTGCGTCTTTGGACTTTCCCTTAGGTGCAAAGTCATTATTTGATAAGTAAAAATTATTTTTATTGATTCTTAGAAGCTTGAGGAAGCTATTCACACATAATTTTTTCTTATTGTAAAATATATAGGTAAATCTTCCTTCTTTATTTGTATCTAATAAATACATTCTTAATTTTTTTTTTCTATCAAACTGTGGTTTCTCCCAGAATGCTTTTCTTTCAGATCTGATTTGACGGAATGTATAGTCCTTGAGACACTGGTTGTTACAGGAACACTTGTAGTTAAGGGCATCTGCGATTGATGAGGCTTCTAGTGCTTTATTCTTCATTTTCTGGGCTGAATTTACTTCTCCTGTAACACATTATGACTTGTTAATAATGATTAAATACAGAAAAACCATATCACTGATCAAATATTTTAAACGCGACAAATTTCATTTAAAAAAGATGACATGTCTGACAGGTAATCAATTCCGTAATCATGCAAGGACACAGTGTATGTCAAAGGGGGATGCTATATATTTTCTTTCCAATTAGCCTAACTCTAGTTTTCAAAGAGTTATTTTCAATTTTAATTTTGATATACTTTCAAAATAAAAGCAGCAGAAAATGTACGCACACATACTTTTTAAAATAGAAGCAGCCAAAATGTGCGCATATATATCTATGTTTGTGATATCATATGTTATTCGAGCAACAAGCTCTTAGATATGATATGAAACTGGACATCTTTCATCTCAAATTTTTCTTTCTTTTTCTAATGCACACCTGTTATTCTGGTCAGCTCAATGTTTCAAGGAAATAATATGCTTAAGATTGCCCATTTCTTCAATGAATAGCATATAAACTTGGATGACAATCAGTTTCATGACATTTTCAAAAACAAGAAGATGATTGGAATGCAAGAGGATAGGGACCAATTAAGTGTGTAAACCCAACAGCAACTAAAAATCTTAAAAAAAAATGCAGGCAAGGAACCGTAGTGAGAAAAACATGCCTCATGCATGTTAAATCATATCAATCCATTATCATGAATAACTTCCTCACAATTTGATTGCTTTATTTCTTATTTTATTCCTTTTCATAAAATAATAAAACATACATACGCTCAAGAAAGTTCTTGAAAGATCTCTGTGGTGTGGTCACTGCAGAAACCCGGCTTGTATCAGGTTTACATGGGGTACTTGCACACAGAGGTCCAGAAATACTCAGGTCATCAAGGAAATAGTCATCTGTCAAAATGATAGCATAAAGTAATAGATTATATGCTTTTAATTTTTGTTTTCATAAGAATGGGCATAGCTTTCATTGTTATATAAGATATTTCAAATCGTTTCCATAAAAGCGAAACTAGTTAAGAAAAATTATTATTAACATAAAAAGGTAAAGGGTGTCTAAGCGTTCAGTTGCTTCTGTATCTATGGTACCTCATTGCAAAAACACTCATCTTAGACCCTACATTGTTGAAAAAATGAATTTCACACTAGTACCCAAAATGTTCCTATGTAGTCTAACATATAGGGATAGAATGTTTCATAAAGTTTGGTAAGTAAGTTGTGCCCAACAAGTATGCCACTCATTTTTTGAGGTAAGCTTTTTTATTGTCAAACAAGGTGCATAACTTATAAGATATTTAGTACAGTTATAACCTTTTGATATATATACATTTTTTTCATTCACAACAATTTTTGTGAGCATCTGGAACAGTTTAAACTTATTTCCAAAAGTTTGTACAAGGATGCAATGAAGATGTGAATGACCAGAGTAAACAAGAAAATAAAGTTTTGCAATTTATGAATTTTAAAATCACTGCATGTTTTAATCATATAAGAGCCTTAGTTACAGTACAGGTAGTGGTTTAAAACCTATCTTATCATTGCGGTTTATTGATTATTAATTTGGTAGCTTATAGACATTGAAAAGAAATTACCACTAGCAGTGTTTGTAAATGAAACTCCAAGGGGGTCATCCAAAGGCATCAGTAAGTTTTCAACTTCATCTGCATAGGATATTCCCAGGGGGTCATCTACAGGCATCAGTAAGTTTTCAACTTCATCTGCATACGATACCCCAAGGGGGTCATCAACAGGCATCAGTAAGTATTGAACATCATCCGTGTATGATACTTCCAGTAGGTCATCCAAAGGCATCAGAAACTGCTCAATTTCATCTGTGTGTGATACTCCTAGGGGGTCTTCCACAGACATCAGTTCATCTGCATCTAGGGGAGGGTTTTGTGCACCCACAACCTTATATAAGAGTATAAACCTTTTAAAAAAATAATTGAACATCATGATGTTTGTGTCAATCAACACCTGAGCACCCACACTTGGTAGGAATATCTCAATACAACACTTACTCCTTTAAATTTATCCTTGAAATTACATTTTTAGGTATGCAAGAATAAGTATCATTCACATATATATGCATGCTGGTCAGTAAAAAAACAAATGGATCGTACTAATTCTTCATGCAGGCATACATGACTGTGAAAGATAATAATAATATAAATACTGTTACAACTTTTTGGCCCATACCAATTATGCGCAAAACCTGTAAATCTGGTGTTAAACCATTATTATTAAATTATTTTCATTCAAATTAAAGTCTAGCAAAGGATTATTCATTTTTAACCACTCTAATGCAACAATTGTAACCACGCCCCCCCCCCCCCAGGTCCGGGGGAATACCGGGGAAAAGGGCCGTGTTTTTACTTTCCAGGTGGCCCCGCAGAGTTGGGTGACTGCGGTGGTTTTGTCATAGTGCCAAGTATAGAGGAGATTGGGCCTTATATAGATAGATAGATGGATTTATTTGTGCATAATTATATATATATATATATATATATATATATATATATATATATATATATATACATATGTCATAGTAACAAACCAAATATTTCATAAAGTTATAACACAGGCTGATTAACAAAGTATCAATTAGTGATGATGTCTATACTAATTAAAGCACAACATCATTAGAATGCTTTGGATACATACGTGCGTTAATAAAGATTTAATTCAATGTGACAAATTGAAATATATAGCACTGGCTAACCCATTAAAGTTATTCAACTTATTTCCAATGTGGTCCTTATAACAAATATAATTATTTGCCAAGATATCAGTTGTAAGCTGTTTAAATTAGGTTTTCTCATACAAAAATAACATGCATGTACTCTTGACCAGTTAAAGAATGATTAAATGTTTGTGATCAAACTTCTTTTACAGTTATAATGCAACCGACTGTTAAAACAATATGACACTTAAGCATTATATTACAACAATCTAAGAACTATTATGCAAGATTAAATGAATAACAATTAATAAAATAGGAAATCTTCCTTTTCTGCACATTTCAGACCAACAATGAGATGTGATTTCACTTCTTTTTTTCTTATATAGGGTCTCTGGGGTGCGCGGGCATTTGGCTGGGTTTTACCACCAGTTTGTCCCCGCAGGGCAGGGATTTTAGCGGGGTTGGCTGGACCGAAAGTCATAGTCCCAGCTATTCCCCAGACCTGGGGGAGCAGTGGTTACAATTGAGTCAGACTGGTGCATTAACATAATGGAAATCTTTTAAGACACTTAAAATATATAAGTAATCAATACAATCAAGCTGTGAGACTGTGCAGCTTAAAAGCCCAAGTTTGAAAGAGAAATTAAAATGATAAATATTGTAAGATATCCAAATTTTCAACAAATCTTAATTTAATATTCATAAATGTATTTGTGTTTCTGATATTTACCAAGTAAACAAAGCCGTTTCTTTTGTAATATGTTATGACAACATCCATATTTTACTCTTTAGTTACTGTATAACAACAATTTATAACAAAAATAGATCTTACTTTTCTTCGGCCATGATCATATGTACCCCTTTTTCGAATAATTATAAAAGAGCAAGTTGTTCTGTATGGGGGCAGCCATCTTGAATGAGCTACTTTCGCTTTTGCATTTTGGGAAATCTCCCTAGCAACTGCCAACTATAAAAATGCTACCAAATTTTCAGGTTTCCATTGTAATCTCTCTCTTTTTAGCACTTCGATTTTTGTACCTTTGCGGCAGTCATGTAATTTAAACCTTCCTTTAATCATATACAAAAGTTTAAAACCCATTTCATTCATAATAATAATGTTTGCACTATTTGAATTGAAGCAGAAGTAAACGATCTATTTTTAAACATATTTGGATAATACCCACTTGTGGTATTTCTAGATAAGCGAGTGGAAAGGTGTGAATAATATCGAAATGTTACATTATTACACTGTCTGATTTATTCTATCTAAATGAATATATAATAAAATATTATTTTATTATATATTCATTTAGATAGAATAAATCAGACAGTGTGAGGATGCTATAGAGTATAGACTATTCAACCTGTCATCGTCTCAGACTCAGACAGATTTCTAAAGTTCTGTGTTTTCAAAATACACGTGGGAATCCAAGGATTTTTCAAAATAAGGTTCAGGGTTTAAGTTTGGTGCTAGCTGATACTCATGACATAACAGAGGCCGTTTGGTTCGCGTTGGTAATGCTAAAAATAGCACTATAATAAAGAAATCACATGATCGGTCATATGATTTAGATAAGGTCAAGGTAATCAGAAACGGATGCGGTGCATTCTCTCGAATGTTCCAGAGGAAAACCACAAATTTTTCTCAACATTGCAAAAAGACTGTTTTCAAAGCGCTCTGCTTGTTCTTGTCATAACGTTTCGATTGCCGATTGATCTTTATAAATATTTAATTCTTCGTTACGCATTAAAAGTTTTGTGACGCGCTCCTTTTTTGAAGCCTGTCAACTTCAGTACTAAAAGTCTTGTATTTTCGCGATCGAATCTAGATTTTTGAATTTCTCCGCGTGCTTTATGTTGATTTTAAAATCAAATTATATCCGTACACTTTGCAAAATTGCTGTTTAGTTTATTTTAAGCTTATCATGGAAGGTGTTTTGGTGGCTGGTGACTCCAATGTCTACAGACTCCGAGATTCGAGCAACACTCGGTCTGGCAACGTGAATATTTCATTCCTGGCCGTCTCGGGTAAGTTTCATTATACAATTTTTGAATTGGATAAAAACCTAAATTTTTACGACATAAATTTGTTTTGATTCATGAGTATTAAAGGTAATGTTGTGCCAAGGAGAGATATAATGCACCAGTCAATTGTAACCATGCCCCCCCCCCCCCCCCCCAGTCCATCGAATAGCAGGAACTTTGACCTGTCCAGTCAATTCCAAGTAAATTTGCCACCATGTGGGAACAAACTGCTGGTAAAATTTCTGCCAAATGGAAGGCCCATTCCCCAGTTTTCAGCGCGAAAAAACAAAACCACAGAATTCACTTGGCACTGAGGGGCTGAAAGGCTAAATAAAGGAAGAGACGATTCCAGCCATCATAGCAAGCCAATAGACTGTGACACCTGTATGAAATGGTGGTGCAATCAAATAAAACTGCATTTGTTAAAGGAACCATATCTTTAAGAATAGATTAAATATGTAAGCGTGAGATCAGTGACGTTCACAAGTTGCCACACTTGAGGCATGAAGCAATTTTTTTTTTTAACTTAATTATATAACGGCAAGTTACAATGGTTTCGGGCAATTAAATTCTAAAAGTAAATTGCCCAACTGGGCAAGTTTCACAAAACTACTATTACAAAGAATGTAACTGCTATGCATAAAAAAGCTGCCAATGCTTTTTAATATCACTAGAAATGCTCACAGTACTTTATGAATGATGTCAAGAACAAATTGCTATCTATGCTAAAATTAATATCTATGTATTTTTCACTTCTTTGAAGGTGCTCGTTACGTAAAAGACAGGAAGAACTTCCGCTGCCGAGTTCGGGAAGAGGTGGAACATCAGCATTTCAGGAGTATATACCTTCACCTTGGTTCCAATGATGTATTTTGTACAATCGAGGATTTCTACAGGTGCCTAGTTTAGATGATTTAAAAGGATTTTATAAAATATTCATTATTGAATATGTGTATTGCTGTAATAAGTTTTGAAACTCTTATTTTTAAATTTAGTACTTTCTAATTTGACACATGTAAACGCGTTTCTGCAACACCATATATTATCTTTAAACATATGTTACTATATATAGTAACAGTTTGCGTTGTCCAATTGGTAATACCTGCGCACTAGGGCCATACTCATCAAACGTGATTATAGCCCCGGAAATGTTATCAATGACATGATCGATAATAGTCATGCAATTATTCACTACTTGATGGAGTTGACATGGTTGAATGCATGCATGGTACGGTAGTTGAGTCAATTGGCTCCTTCTGCCTTTCAAATAGGAACGATTCACTGAGGCACTAGCCTTGCAGGTAATCCAGCAGACATCGGGAAAACTGTCTGTCCGACGTTCCTGACTGGTAAATGTTGACTCGGTCCGACTAAATTTGTGATGGGGTCAGTCCGTCTGACCGACAGTATTCACGGCGAGGTGTAAATAAAAAAAAATAATGAAGATTTAATCTTTATCAATTATCAAACACGGATTTAAAGTAAGAATAATTTATTTTGTTTAACAGAAAATCGTTTTTTTTAATGAAATTATCAAATAACCATTTGTTTTCGAATCCGATGTCGTTTTCCGATAGTCGGAATGCATACCGCATTAAATCAAACACCATGCAGCATTTGCCTCCCTTTGCAATACATTACAAAATAATGTTTACTACTGTGTATATATCGCGCGATGTTTTGAAACGCTAAAATGATAAACTTTTGTCATAAACATTGGAATGCTTTAAATGATAGTTTCAAACAATAATCTTATCCATAATCCTTTGGAACATGCTATTTGATAACGAAAACCGTACTGGTATGGTCCAAAGAATACAAATTGCCAAAAAATCGCCCAGTCGGAATTTTCATTACGATTAAGTGCGAGTGTCTGTCAAAATATGGCAACCTGAAATATTAGTTATTTGTGATAAAGATTTACTGGTTAATATCTTAATACATTTTTATTTCTTGTAATTGTAAAATTAGCAACAAAGGCTTTGATAAAGCAAGTTATCAAACAAAAATTGTAGGACCAGCAAATTTTCTATCGGACCGACAAAATATCAGAGGCTGTGGGTTCGAATGACCGAGACTTTTTCTGAACTTTCGTGATGTCTGATCCAGGAAAAAAAATCTATTTTAACAAATGCATGATAAGTAACACATTCCCCAGAAGACTTCTGACCATCTTTCTTTGAAAAAGATCATTATCAATGACATTATTTGAAGAATGTGATTTTTTTACAATCTAGTATAAAAATCTGTATGAAAACATGGTGGCACTATGGTATAAATTTAACTACTCAAATATTGCTTAATATCATATTTTATTATTGTATAACTTATATACTGTCTAATACATTATCAATACAACATTTCATGGGTTCATATGTAAAATGCTGTACCCATTAAACAACTTTTAAAATGATGCCAATGTAAATATGAAAAGTTCATGATACAACAAATAAAAAATTCTGGAAATAGTCAGATAAAAACAAGACAAAAATAAAGATGATATTGGAGTTTTATACTTAGTAATTATTGTTTAATTTCTTACGGGAATTATGTCCATTGCTATCTTAATGAACTTGATCAACATAATTGGTTAATTTCGTCAAAAAATGTTTTGTAATAATTTGTTTTGAATGCAAAAATAAGAATTGTATTTGTATCTGTATCCATATTACAAGTTTATGATTTCTTCACAGTTGAACAGCATATGAGGGGATATAAGTAGTAGCCTTATTTGATCCATGGCAAAATTTGACTAGAAAAAAACCCTATTTAAATATACATTTAATTCAAGACAATACTAACTTGTTGACCAGCACAGATTTCTTATTCCAAACAGTTGTACTTAAGAAAGCTGTTACATATGAAAATTATACATGAAAGCATCTTAACCAGTGACAGTTTACTCCCATACTTTTGTATCTTCCCAATGAAAAATCAATGACCATATCACTTCAAAATAAACTGCACCATCTTACAGGCTTCTTGTATCAAACTTCTTAAAATTTCAATCAATGATTTAAAAACATAAAGAATGTATAGCAAAATCGAATTAATACAAGCCTAAGGAATCATCAAGGTCTCCAAAAAAAGTCTCTGATGCATCTAAGGCCATGGACCAGGTCAGTCTGTACCATACAGCCGTCTTATTGCCATACAAATGTATGAATGAGTTTTAAAGACCAGTGAATGTCTAAACATGCCAACAGGTTTTATGTAACTTGTACACTGATATGAGTCAATAGCTAATTTTCAAAGAGCTAGCATGACCATATCATGGCAGTCTGCAGGTTGATGACCATCTCATACAAGGCTGCAGGTGGATGAGCATCTTATGGCAGAGTACAGGTGGCTGACCATCTGATAAGAATACAGGTGGATGCCCATCTCATGGCAGACTGCAGGTGGATGTCCATCTCATGGCAGACTGCATGTGCATGACCATATCATGGCAGACTGCAGGTGGATGGCCATCTCATGGAAGACTGCAGGTGGATAGCCATCTCATGGCATACTGCAGGTGAATAACCATCTCTGGCAGACTGCAGGTGGATGGTAATCTCATGGCAGACTGCAGGTGGACGACCATCTCATGGCAGACTGCAGGTGGATGACTGTCTCATCATGGCATACTGAAGGTGGATTACAATGCAATTATTCAAACAAATTGTCCAGTTAAATTGTGAATAACATTATGTAAGGTTATATCAAAGAGGATATTACATGACTGCTTATGCAATGCAGAGTTCATGAAAGAAGTTTCTTTAAATTAATAAAAGTGAGCATTTAATTTAATTTTTTTAAATTTAAGCTTAAAATCAATAAAATTTAACAAGTTAAACGTTTAGTTTGCATACTTTCAACAACAGTTATGTTTAAAAAACTAAAATGGTGTTAATGCATGATGGCATAACCGTTAATGATATAAATACAGGGTAATTGTTTGTTTCAGTGAGAGATGGCAATATATTTCACAGATAGACTGCCAAATCCTATATATCACAAGTGAACCAAGTAAATATGTTGCTTTTGGTGTTCACAATGCGAAATTTGCTGTAATCTTACACTTAAAAGAATAAAGAGTGACAATTCATTGTAGTTCTTCATAAACCTTGAAAGCCAATGTCACATCATTAAGCAGGTAAACATCATTGGTGAATCTGTACAAACCACCAAAAACCTTATACCAATAATAAAACAATTTAAATCAGGCTCACTGGTTCAATATTATATGTGACACTATCATCTACATAATCAGTGTGTGTATACCACATGATAAACTGTGTCATAAATGTTACACCGGAAGGCAATATTTTGCTTCAGATGAAGACTTTAAACAAAGACAAAGATAACTTTCATATTTATTCACCATTTAAATGAAACATAGCGCAGTCTACGCCGTTTAAGGAGCACCTCCTTCTGTCTTTTACCAGAGTTCAATTGAGAGTTTAGTTAAAATACTTCCGACAAACTTTTTCACAATACGGCCGTCTGACGGAGCACTGTCAAAACATTATTTTGGAAACCTGTTTGTCGAAGTGTTAGATGAAACTAAACACCTTGTCAAACTTCAGTAATAAAAGGAAGGCAGGGCTATTTAAGCGGCATAGACTGCCCTTGGTTTCATTTAAATTGGTGTAGTAAAAGAAAAGTTATCTTTGCTTTAAGTCTTCATTTTAAACAAAATGTTGCCTTCGGACGTAGCATATATGACGTAATTTATCATGTGGTATGCACACACTGATAAGTATTGCACTGTGATTAGATTGGCACTAAATCATCTAACGTTTAAAACTTTATGATGAAGATATAGTTTTCCTTCAACAATAGTATAGCCTGCAAAGTAGTTTGATCAGGACTCATATTAATTATTTTGTGTACAACAGACAATTATGTAATCAATACTTTCTTCACTGATATACTGCTCATGAATTTTAACACCCACTGATTGCTTACTTTTAGCTAATTTACTAATGGCAAAAAATTGACAAAAATGTTAATAGAATTGATTTCATATGACATTGTTATCAGCCTCTTGTTTCCAGTCCGTTTGTCCTTATTTAATGTGGCTTTATACACGAACATTGTTCCAACACTTATTCAGTACTCAGTTTTAATATCGCTGCCATTTCTTTGTTTTCAATTGAATCATTGTAATCTTTTTGATGTGGTTATTTTAGAATAACATCAATATCTACTAACTAATTTTGTGAAATCCTTTAGCCATTAATTGTACTCTGAAGCAGAAAAGCTAAAACCAAGTTAGGTTACGTTGCAAATAACTTATACAAATAAAATTTTAAAGCCAATTTTAAGTCACCATTCCAAACCATTAAATGGGTCCATTATAAAAAAATCGCAGACCGTATAGTGCTGACATGAATTTCCCATTTCAAGGTAAATTTTAGCTCACTGTACATGTTATAAACAATAAGAGGTAAAGATTTGCTGAAATATCTTTAGATTAAATAATCCAATTTCATTTTCTATTCCAGGTAGCACAAAGAGTGGATGTTCAGGAGAGAACCATCACAATACTGCAAGCAAAGTTTAGAAGAACCAAAAGTGTGAACTACATCACAATCTGCATGAACTCTGACTGAGAAGTGTCACAAAATGGATAATTATTCCTCAAGACTACTTTCCAAATTAATTTATCTCAATGAAACCACACTGCTAGACTAACTAAGCAAGTTTCAAGAATTGAAAAGAATACCTGTCCAAATGTAACAACAGACCAATACCCATCAAAAGTACTTCATCAACATCAATGGATCTTTAACGGATATCACCTGAAACATGAAATAAGAATAAAACAACAGTACTGCTTATGCTAGGCCAAAAGGGTAAAACCCAACTGAATTAAAACCAGAATCATATGATACTGCTTTGGTCATTGTTGTATATGTCCAAATACTTCAACAATATTTGCAGGCAAAAGTGAAGACATACTTCAGCAAGGGTTTAATATCAATACTACTTAAACAACAAATGAACAAAGAATTTTAAAGTTTAAAAGCTTTGAATGATTATGGCTTTGTTGAATTCAAGTTCAATTGTAAGCAGCATTATATTTAATAATTTTTTACCCAAGGCTGAGGTAAAAAACAACAGGGCTACGACAATATGTTAAATTTTGGAGTTAAAATCAATCATACTATAAGCATAAAAATCCCCCATGCTGCTCTAAAAATAAAATGAAAAATAATTTCGAACAGGATTATTGCAAAGCTATTACTGAGAAATAAAATATTACTATAAAACCCCTGAAAATATGTTGAAGACATAAACATCTTTAGAAAAATAGCAGCTAATTTTTAAGGTTACAGTCCTATACCTTAAGTCCTAAAACATTACTTTGAAGTTTAACAAACAGACATGTAATTGGTGGTTAGATCGAATATAATACATATATGTCACAGAGATAGCGCACTCGACTATTCCGCCGCTTTTCAGTGTAAGGATTAAAAAGTTTTGGCGAAACATGCATGGATCACTGTTAGATTAGATTTAAATGCAATACATGATGTGCTGAGATATTAACATAAATGTCTAATAATAAAGGGCCATTATTTGCAAAACACAGTTATCTAACTTGGTTATTTAAGTAGGTAAGGTGGTTGAATACCATTGTATAAAGTCTCAATGCAATACATCAAGTAGTTGCTGAGATATTATCCTTTGTGTGCTAGCATGCAAGACCTTAACCAGAATTTCTAAGTCGCATAATAAAGGGTAAAAAATTATATCATTTTAAAGAAAGAGTTATCTTACTTGATTAACTAAGAAGGTTAAATGGTTGGGAGCATGTGAGTAAAGTTTCAATGCAATACATTATATATTTGCTGAGATATTGACTGAAATGTGGTTACATGCAAAACCTTAACCAGAATTTCTATGTCGAATAATAAAGGGCAATTATTTGCATTAAATGCAAACTAGAGCTATCTAACTTGGTAAATTAAGTAGGCTGGATGGTTGAGTACCATTGTATGAAGACTCAATGCAATACCTCAAGTAGTTGCTAAGATATAACCTTTGTGTGCTAGCACGCAAAACCTTAACCAAGGTGTGACACCAACGCCGACGCCAAGGTGAGTAGTATAGCTCTCCTTATTCTTCGAATAGTCGAGCTAAAAATAGATATGTTATACGATACATGTTGGTTGTGAATTACCCCAAAATATCTATATTGTACGATACATTTCTGAACAGCATATATCTCATTAGTGTTTTTTTTAAAATAAGAGCACACCTTTAAATGCTCCCATAACACTAATTATTGATAAACAATAAAATTCCCCCTGTTTTCAGAGCAAAAGTTGCCAGGAACCCTTCCAGAATTATGGCATATATGACGTTAGAAAATGATAATACCCTTACAATAAAATACCTTCACATGACCTGTCAAATGTTTCTTTTCCATCAGATATTTCATTGAAGGCAATATGATCAGGATCTGCTAGTTTCAGAGTGTAAGATGCATGCATATCCTTTGACAAACCTTTCTTTATCACTAGAATGTGTGTCTACAGTTGCTTCAGCTCAGACACTGACATCACTCTTATGCTGTTCATTCTATTGGGGTTTTGTTACCACTTAAGACTTCAATGCACTTGGCCTCGTGGAAACATGGGAAATGTTCATCAAGTGTGATGATGATCTAGGGAGATGAGAAGACAAAAACAAAACATTTTTAGCAGTAGCTTTATATGCATGAAACTTTAAAAAAATGGCAGCTAATTACATTGTTTATGAAAAATGCTCCAATTTGTATGCTTATGTAACAAGTTAACAACATTACAAAAATGATGTTTTTGAAATTGTGCATTGTAAACACGGACAATTGATTAATAATTTAGAGAAGGATAAAATTAAAAAAAAGCAAAGCATCCAAATGAAGCAGTGAAACCTTGACTTCACTTATGAATCTCTATGAGCCTCTGCAAGGGATATAATAAAGTTTGATAATAATAAGTGACTCTAATAAAAGTTAATAATTGTGTCAGTGATAAAGGGAGAAGTAATGTTGTAGGTCTAACATTGATACTACTTGTACCAAACGTTTGCTTTGTATTTCACAAAACAGTAGTTTAGTTGCACTAGTGTTATTGGATGTACATGTACAGATATCAATAAGACACAATGAGCACTTATTTTTTTGAGAAACATGCGTGCTAAATAACTGTTTTTTCCCCATTCTGGAAGCTTTTTTAAATTCTCTAATTTCGATGATCAGAATTGTATAGTCATTGACATCACATACCGATTTCACTTGACACTTAGTACTCATTGTCTAGATGGCTGGCAGAGTGGAAAGCTTGTGATCAATCAGCTACAGCTTAACTGTATTCTCCTCTACATAGGTGGTGTGTAACTGAAATTATACAATAGGATATGGGTTTTTATGCACATAATCTGCAGCCTCAGATGGCCCTATTTTCTCAAATATTTTTAAGAGTAACAGGCTTAGGCAGCTTATTTCATCAAGCCTAATTTATCACAGTCACTTGATGGGCATCGACTCCTTTTGGTGTCATATGACCTGTAAAAATCTTTTTCAGATTGTCTGACATTGTTAAACTGCATTAATTTTTAGTTACTTTTACTACATGAAGGATTTATATGAATGGCTCCTTTGATAAATCTGAAGAATGAAATAAATACTTTTAGGTTAAATGTTACTAAAATAAATATTTTACAGGTCATATATGAAACCAAAGCAGAAATTTCATTCTCATCAAGTGACTATGAAATGTCTTAGTTAATCTCAATTTTACTAAATAAAATGAAGTTTATAATTTCATTTCTATGTCCAAAAACTCTTGACATTATCACATAAAACATAACACAAATTATAGCAAAACTAAAATTGTGCGATTATGTTACTCCTGTTGTAAGGGAAATAGAGGTTTCGAAACATTTGGGTTGGGTGCTCTATCAGTAAATTGTAATAATATATTATGCTTTTCATTGGGAAACAACATATATTTTCACAAAGTATTTTACTGGTAAAATAATGAAAATTACATACATAAAACAAACCTTTAGATGACTGATTGAGGTATTAATAAATGAAAGCACTTTTACATACAAAGGTATTTCCTGATTAATATTCCTACAACCTTACAACGGCAAGAACAGATGAACTAAATCATGGATTTGCTTGTCTGTCAGATTTCAAAATTAATTTGTTGAGGTTATGGATAAATGGTACACCCGTGTTTACAGCGGTAATATGTTATTCTGTTCAGTAACATATCCAATAAAGCAAATAACTGGTCTATCACCTAAATCTGGCCATTTAAAAATCAACATCTGTGTAATGTTAACAACAATAAACTCACTTAATTTCCTGGAGCAACTATCACCTTCGGTTTACTCCTGCATGATAAATTTGCTTTTTATATCTATAAATTCTGAAAGCTTACTTCTGTATACCTCTAGACTCATTTTGGGATGGTACTGCAAGTAAATAGTTTTAAACGATTTTGATAGCATTCACAAGAAAACAATGTGTAAATGCAATTGTCTTGATTCTACGGTATGTTAATCAGACCATACTACTATTTCTACTGTCTGTCCATTACACAAATATTGCATACCGGTAGTCAATTTTTCAAATATTGGACAGTTAGTAGAAAAAAAAAGTATGGAATGCAGTCTCAAAACCCATATAGAGTACAAAAAGAACAATGGATGACGTCATAAACTTGTTTTAAGTATCTATAAACTTTAAAAGTCAATCAGTCTGTAAATTATTATACTTGTACTAGAAACTGTATTTCTTTAAAATATTATAAAGAGCAGAATGAATTACAGATTCTAACAACCAGTCTGACCCTGTCTTTTAAATATCACACTCGCTGAGAATATGAAATGTTTGAGTGTAGCCTTGTGAAAAAAGATACATGACTGTATTTGACTGTATGTGGCCCAACCTGGTTGAATTTCGTTATTTCTGAAATTGCTTATTTATGTGTTTACCAAATTACACCACGTCAATAGCAATATGTCAAGTTACCCCTTAGTACGGGCCCTCTGACAAGCATGCAGAAACAGTCGATAGGAATATGGTACTGTAGTACAGTAGTTATACTTTGCAATTTCATAAATACAGCAAGGAATGAGATAACAAATAACAATACAGCAAGTATAGCATGAAATTACGTCATTATTATTTATTGAATGGAACATTATTTTTAGGACAAACTAATTTCATGTGTAAATGTTAAATGATTTTCTTACTCAATAACATCAAAATTTTGTTACAATAGATAGTCAGTCTCAGTCTCTATTTTAAACTTAAAATTGAGGTATACAAAGAGTTTGTTAATATATATTCCTTTTGAAATTTAACAAAAAAAAACAATTCTTTAGAAAAAAATGTCAAAATTCAATGCATTCGACTGTTTTTTCTTCTTTCCTCTATGAAGCATTACTTGTTTTATATAATTTTTATATATATTGTTTCTTTGAAATGTATTAATATCCAAAATAAATTAAATTTTATGCAAGCAACAAAACTGTTACTAATGATCATCGTTATAATCAATTTATGTTTTATACTTTCATTTATGTCAAGATTCAAATACATGGAAAAAATCTGATATTTTCTTATCTAAACATGCATGTATTTTTGACCTTTAGTTATACTGTATTAGATCTTTTATCTTAATTTCTAACATTTCTTGTAAACCGAGTTGTTTATTCCCTTAAAGTATACATGTATAATCAAACTAAAAACCAATTGTATATACATGTATGCTTCGGATTTAACACTTTAAACATAAGGGTGATATAAAATTATAACAAGATAGCCTGAATATTTTACTGATTATAAGTATCTTCCATGGCCGAAAGTGTAAGATAGGTTCATCCCCAACCAAGCGTAGGGTGTAACAGTAAACCTCTTTTCCGCAGAACACCATGCGCGAGGGCTGGGACAAACCTATCTTACACGAGCGGCCATGGAAGATGCTTCTTCTCCCACCACAGTTTAACAAAATAATGTTAAAATGTATTTTTTACGCTGGAACTCTTCAGTCAAAGTGTAAATAATGTGCATATAGATATGTGATAAATCGTGGTTGTCATGGACATGCATGCAGTGATTCAAATTATGTAAATAGTCAAATTGTTTTTTTAAATAGTTCTGAGGAAAGTGCAGCATCATTTCTTGAATGGAGCATGAACACTTTTTAATGGTGCTATTTGAAGCGAGAAATTAATTAATTAGGATTTTAAATATTGCCACAGGACAAGGTTTCCATGACGGTACAGATGACGGTCTACAACAAGGCAGGTAATTGTGTGATTACAATTTCAGTTCGATACGGGTCTTTGTTTTATCTTTGCCCGTTTTATCTTTGTCCATAGGCAACATTTATAATATCTGTCATGTGTTTTCGTTCTGGATCGAAAAATCCAACCTGAGGACACCTGCGTTGCCAGGTAACGAGGCTTGCCGAGTTACCGGCTACGCAGCGTGTCCGAGGGTCGGATTTTTCGATCCGGAACGGACACACATGATATTTTTTCTAGCATACCTTGAATTACACTTTTTTCTGAAAAATGCATAGAAAAGCGCAGTAAATTTCACCAAACAGCATGTGCGATGATGTCAGCTGACCTCATGACGCGCATTAATATTTATTCACTGCATACGTCAAGAAGTTCCTTCAGTATCACGTCTTTTAAGGGTTATTTTGTTTTGTTTTGAAGGTGTGTTTTTGTAAAGTTAATAGTTATGGAACTCATCTATTGAAATCTCATAATTATGGTTACATTAAATGTAAAATAAAAGAAATTAAAAGTATTACGTCACAGCGCGTGACTCATCTGGCATGGGGGGATGCCAGATGGAGTTTTCCAGCACGGCTGAATTCACCGGAAATGTCTATCCGATGTGCTAGAAAAGAATTTCCAGCATGTCCAAAATTTTAGATATACCTATCTGAGGTGGGAGTAAACCTGATACCATGTGCTTGTAATGATATTTCCTGTTTTGATTACATCAAATATGTATGGTTACATTAAACAATTAGTACATTTGGAGGGTTGAAATGTTTGCTACTATAAAGGTCAATTTCAATTCAGATGTTGTTGTTTTTAGTATTTGTTTTCAGAACATGTCTGTATTTTGACTGGTTAAACAGCAGTGACACTCTTATTTAAAATCAATACATACACATGTATAACAAACATAAACTAGAAATGTGTCCATAGGACACGGATGCCCCCACTTCGATTTTTTGTCACAGAAAATAAGCCATAATGATTATTCAGGATAATCTCAAGTCTTTTTTTGCAAATAAAGGGCCGTAACTCCTAAATGACAAAAGCGATTTCCATGGCTATCGAACTTGATCAAGATATTATGGTCACAATCATGTATGTAAAGTTTTGGTGAGGATTGGACACATACTTTTCAAGAATTAGATTGGAAACATATATTTTTGAAGTATTTTGGGCAAAAAAGGGCCGTAACTCCTAAATGACTAAAGCGATTTCCATGACTATCAAACTTGATCAAGATATTATGGTCACAAACATGTGTTTAAAGTTTGGTGAGGATTGGACAAACAGTTTTCAAGAATTAGATCGGAAACAATCTTCGGGACGTACGTACGTACAGACAGACAGACGTACGTACGGACAAGGGCAACCCTATATGCCGCCACTTTGTGGGGGCATAAATATTCAACATTTCTATTGGAATATCTTAATTTCATGAAACTTTCACAAAAAAGTAAATTAGTTAATTACAAACAATACCAAAAAGGTTTCGAAAACAGAAGGCATCAAGCCGGGGCCCCCGGTATTTGCAGGTAAGACCGGACCCAATACACCATAGAGACAGGTTATTGAAGAAGGTTTTATGAAATATGTAAACAATTAGAAATTTGGGAGAGTTTATACGGTTTTAAGTGAATTAAAGTGTTTACATTAATGGCATTTGTGAAAGAGAGTGACATGCCTTGTTATAATGAACTCAATGAGAATTTACTGGAAAGAAAAAAAGACCTTTACTCGACATTTGCCAACAAAAAAATAATATGTAGACTAGTTACTGGAAGTAACATTAGCGACATCGATTTTGGACAAGTACTATCGATTGTCGCCGACGTAGCATTGTCAGCGACGATTCATCCATTGTACTCGATAATTGTTTCATCACTATGTGATACGATTGTTTATTTTTAATATTTATGAATAAAGCTGGCTCCAAATTGGGGCGCTAAAATGGGCATTCAATTAGGTATCCGGCATTTTCTACGTAAACACCAAAATGACGTTTTTTGTGTATTTGAAGCGTTGAAACACCCATCACAAATTCGGAATGGTTCTTTTAATATTTTGTTTAACATTTCATGCAAAATTACACATTTTACGATAACAATAAATAAATAACAATAACAATCTGTAGGAAAAATATAACTGAAAAGCGAAAATGGCAATGCAGGCTACTGCTTCCCACCAGATTCTGCTCTCCAAGCAGTGCACTACTGTTGATAATAGAGTGAATTGTAAGAAGTCATGGTGGATATCAATGAGCAACTGATAATGCACTAGACAATTGTAACCACGCCCTCCCCCCCCCCTGGTAAAATCCCCACCCTGCAGAATCAATCTGCTGGAAAAATCCCCGCCAAATGCCCCCGCACCCCACATAAGGCCCATTTCCTGCTATTTTTGGTGTAAAGACACCACATTCACCTGGCCAACTGGAAGGTAAGAACACGGCCAATTTCCCCTGCAGACCCCTGGACCTTGGAAGGGGGGGGGGGCGTAGTTACAATTGACTGGTGCATAAGCCCCATATTATGTTGGTGCTGATCATTCAGTCGGGTATCTATTGGCTGGTTTCACTGGCAAGCTGCTTCTTGCCAATTTTATACTTCATTTGAACACCTTGTTTGACTCTCAGAATATTAGCTAAAGAACTTCAGCAACACGTTATATATTACCTTTTTGGAAGTGTTTTTAATGTGTGTTTGCATCAAACAATCTCTTTAATACTTAAATATTTTATATAGATATATGCTTGTATATATAATATGTATTATATATATATATATATATATATATATATATATATATATATATATATATATATATATATATATGTAGTCGGTCAATAGCTATTCATAGCTACTGTAATGTTTTCTCTGTTACGTCATACCGACTGAAAATAAAATTTGATGATTTGATTTGAAACAAATGAATATCTACATTAAATGGCAGGGTGAGCAATAATTGGAACGGGCGAATAAGAGGTCCCTTAACAAGTACAATCCAACATTATGAAGTTCAAATATTATAAAGTTTACATTAACGCCCATCGTTGTTTTAACTGTGGATGAAATATTGACAAAAAATCATAAACGTTGTCGCGAAAATGTGTAATATTAAGGAACATGTTAGAAAAATAATCGCGTTTAACAGATGTCATGTTGATTCATTTTATTTGTTATTTTATAACAACTAAAACGTGAAAACAGAGGAGAGAAGATTTTTTCCATTCGCTTCCTAAATAGAGTAAACAGTACCAGATTTCAGGTACATTCAACAGCAGCAGCGGCCATTTCACTCATATAGCTGGAGTCGGAGATGTAAGGTGAAGGTTGCCCGCCGTACCACGTGATGATAGAAAATAGCCTAAAAATAGCATTACCAATGCGAACCATCTCCCATATGCAATATATACACTTAAAAATTGTCAATACGACTTAGGCCACACCAAATTGATTTCTATGTCATCGGATTTCCCGCACGATTTTTTTTCAATATCAAAAAAAATATATTTCAATTTGCCTTCCGCCCGCATCATTAAAAATATGTCAAAATGTATTTTTTGGAGCGGGCATTTTTCCGTCGTATCGAACACAAATCGCCGACGTTTTTCACATTTTAGTGCTTTGTAACCCATAATCGATTAGCCGTACATCGGTCAATCGAATGTATCCAGAAGAAAGATGGCAGCCTCCATGAAAACTGTTATCGCGTGCATAAATCCCGGAAAAGTGGGGAGCAGGCGGCTTGCGGTACAAACAGCAAAGATTGATAAATTTATCGACATATTTACGAAAGCGAACACACTTGCCAAGTTAAACTATACCCCTGAATCGCTTACCTCAATAAGAATCCAGTACGTAATGTGACGATGTACGAAAAGCTGTCGTTCTTGCCGGAGCCAACACTAGTCCAAATAATTGTACGTTGACGGATTTTTTTTAGATTTTTGATATGGCAAATCCTTCACGTACAAATTGTTAAGTATCAAAAGTGGGTAGTTGTTCCGATCTGGATTCCGGGTTAAAGCATATAGCGTCTATAAAATATCATAAAAACAAGAAATATTACCAGATAATGTTATTTGATATTAGTTCCGTACACAAAAAATAAATATCCAACTTATAATTATGAGTTTGACGGGTTTTCTTCATTTCATTCTGTCAAAACATAACGATATATACATGAAGGGCACCTGCAAGGCTCTAGGGCACAGTTTTAAATCGCTCGGAACATTTCGGCAATGGCCGAGTTGTTACGATTGTATAACGAGGTCTATCTCGAAGCTTTGTCGGAGGAGGCCGAGTTATTACGATTGTATCGAGTTGTTCCCCTTCGTATAAGTGTTGTCTGTGTCAGTCAACTTTTGTTTTATAAGAGAGGTAAACAACTTGTTTTAATGCATTAAATGCTTGTTTAGTGCAAAATAACATTTCACTTACATGGTGAAATATGAATATAACTCTTTATGATCAATTTCAACCATAAAATACTTCATTTAAAACAATTTCAATATTTTTAAAACACCCCCGTTTTTTGCACATTCCCGTTTAGACGTTAGGGATTGGAAGAATCCCGTATAACACGTCTATTATTTTAGACTAGACTAGAGCCAACACCAGATGCATGTGGGGCACATTATTTGCCATTTAAGGAGGTAAAATGTTTTGTAAAACATTACTCTATAATAGTCTAAATAGTAACAGGGAATATTTTTTCATTGTTGAAAATAATCTTTCACATTAAGTTTAAAATGTGTGGTTAAAGAAAGAAAAATAGCATTGTTTATTTGTTTAATTTACACATGCTTTTAAGGTTTTAGTTTTATGTACCACAGCTCATTGTGTAGGCTCTTAGAATTTGATTTTGGAGCAACTATAGTAAAAACTTGAGCATTGTAGATAATGAGACACATAAAAAGCCTTAATAAATGGGAGACAATAGCAATATTTCAGTACCTATACTATCTGAAGAAGTTTGAAATTCTAACAGTTTTTGTATTGTCACAAGTGTTTTACTGAGAAAGTATTTGACTTATTCTAACTTGTTTATTGTTAAAGGTGTACGGAAAACCTTTGACTGTTAATAATTCCGTCCCTCGGCTAGAAGCACGGACTTCGATGATGAAGCTGTTGAACAGGACAAGAAGAATAGAGAAATTCTAAAGGTATTTTACCAGTAGTAGCAACTGACAAGAAACTTGTTTGGCTGTAAAGGGAAACTACAATGTAAAACTTGTCCATAAAAGTGTATCATGTCATATGTTACAATATATATCACTGACTGTAAAGTTATTGAGGTTTGAAAGGCATTAATTTTTATGCATGCCTTGTTTTGAGTTCACCGGTTTAAGATCCTCATGTATAAAATATTCACTTTTTCTTTATGCTTTAGAATAACAGAAATGAATTTCATTTACAAACAAAACTGTTGTATTTATGAAACCATGCAATTCCATTCCCTAAATTCTAAAGGTGTTATACAGTTTTATTTTTCAAGCAAAATACTTGTATGTTGTCTTTAACCAAATGGTTGTTTCTTATTGCCTGAAGGAAAACAAGTCATTAACATGTGTTTATATTGATGTCCAGGCTCCTAAGGCTCGTGATGTGGTCAGGTGTGCCGAATGCCGTAAACCCAGGGTTGTGTACAGTCCAAGTAAAACAGACATAGAACAGGTAACCATAGTAAAGAAAAATGTGTTTATACTGGTTAGTTCAATGGAATGGATTTACATAAGAACAATTTTGTATACCTGTTAAAAAAAATTGAAAACAACATTTGTAAAGTTATAAATGTGTACTTGTTTTTGTTATGCCCCTTTTGGGCCTGGCTGTATTAATACTGACTGACCCACTGACTTATAGTTTTATTTATTGAGATTTAGTACATAATTATACTAAGTCACTAAGTTGGAACGATGTTGCGCAACAAGAGTGTGGATTGTGATGTGTTTTTGGAAAACCAGAGTACCTGGAGAAAACCCACTTTTCTGGCTTGGTTACCACCAACAAAACACATGCGCCCAGGCCAGTAATCGAACCCGGGTCGTCTTGTATGTAGTGTTCGACACTAACGGGGTCCCGAGGACACCAATTTTTCAGGAGGGACACATGAACTTCAAAGTCCGGTATTCCGTCGGGACACTTAAATTTATGACTGATAAACGCTAAATATCAATAAATAAGTAGCATTTAATTAATTTATTACCTAAATTCGGGCTCCCCTAAATTTCTTGACAGCACATGTCAAAACGATATTAATAATTATCATTATCGGACTCATCAAAGCGAAAGTATAGCTGACTATTTGACTATAGTTACGTCATGAATCTATAAATAAACGATTTATTATTGGTAAAATACTTATGTGGAATTGTTTTGCTAATGTGTCAGAACCGCCCAAAAAGATGCCAACTCTGGTGATACCTTCTATATAATATGATACGACCTTTGAGTATTTACAGTAACATTTACGACACAAAAGAACAGCATCCTACATTCAGCATTCTTTGTTAATTGGCATTCAACTTATCAATATTCTTTGTTAATTTTAAAGACATATATTTGATGCTTTGATGAAAAAATAATAGAAATAAAATTTGCAGGGTTTTATTCATTAATTCAATCAAATTTTTTTTTTTTTGACTTTTTGGCACGAAAATTAACATGTATACACAATTTTTGGCCGTCTGCTCTTCCAGTATGCACTACGACTGTTAGGCAGTCTGATTGATTTATCAACAGCTCGACTAAATATTGATTGGAGTTTTCACAAGCCAGATGTAATATTCCTACAGTTTCTTAATGAAAAACATTTGACAAGACCCTGAACCATGATGTATTTTATGCGTATTTTCCAAAAATCTAAAAATAGTAACAACATCAAGTTTTTGTTTACATTGTATCCATCTCTGTTTATGACTGAAAACAAAAGGGACTTAGACATTCTCCCGCTTTTGAACCCAATCTACCAACTTAGAGACCAAAATATACCTCACTGCCATTCAGTGATACTAACCTGTCATTACATGCTGCTAAAAACATGTATAATATGGTGGTGTATACTTGCATTACAAATTGAAAAGTAAAAGGATGCTGAATTTAATATTAAAACAGGCTCAACAATGAAAAAAATGTAAAAAGTGGAAGGGACTCCTAATTTCAGGAAGAGACACCTGATTTCAAATGTTGGTGTCCCTTCGGGATCCCTTGGGAAAATAGTTAGTGTCGACCCCTGTGTATGGTAAGCATAGATTTACCAGGCGTATGTGGTTGTGACAGGTGACAATATAGTGACATTATTCTGCTGGTTTCTGTTAGATCCAGGTCTTTTTTCTAAGTTGTTATTGTTCTCATGCAGGATGCTCTACTTCGAAGGATGAAAGAGGAGAATCTGTAGGTATGTGGTGATCCCATGGCAGATGATTCAGGTCTGGTCACACTGAGGGCGAGTAACTGCACGTCAGATGTTGAAATTGCGTATTACAGTTCAGGCTTCAGCAAAGTTGTGCCACCAGTATGTTGTTATTGTGGAACTGAAGATGAACTATTGGATGACAATCATGTCTACATTCAGGATATGTACACAAAATTCTCCAAAGTGCGTCCACTATGTAAATTATGCCATGAAAATGGCCGTGTTGCAAAAACTTGGGGAAAGAAATTCATTAAGAAGAGAAGGATGTAAAAACATTTAACTCAACTGCAGTGTAATTAATTACTTCACATTCTTGATTGTGTACAACAGTTAAATTTAATTCTGACAGATTGTATTGTAATTGTCATTGCTTAGTTTTTAGTCATCTGTTGATACAATGTTTTACGTTTGTGAGCATATCATGCTCTGTGGCATTCATTTTATGTATAATGGTTCTAGTCATGAGGCTCTAGTCAATGATTAAGTTTTGATGTTGAACAGGATTATTATGTTTAGGTTTATTGAAAATCTAGTCCCCTTAGTTTTATAAATGTTTTGTGTTAAGAGGTGAAACATTTTACAAACTTGTCAAGTATTAAAACAATAGATCAGTGATACATGTATATGTTTAGCTCAAAACATTTTAGTGACTTAAAAATGTGCAGCTCATTCAAGTTCTATTTTTTCCAGCAGAGTCTGGATTTTTATTATCTCAATTTTGGTGATTTCATTTAAATTTTGTGGATTTTAAACTTAAATACTGGAATTTAAGATGATTTTCTTTCAAAGTTTGTCATTAATGTTTTATATTTTCCAGGAGTCTCTCGATTTGTATGATTCCAATTTTGGTGATTTTATTTAAATCTATTTAAAGTCTGTTATAAAACTAAGTTTTATTCAATAATTAATATTGCTGTACAAAATAAGCTTCTTAAGCCTGTTAAGCTTAAGTTGTTTCGAGAAATTGGGGTCAGATTTTTAAAGGCAGATTTCCTTGAAATGCATTTTAAAAAACTTAGCATGTATGGTGATTGGGCAAGTTTCATTCACTTTTTTTAAGAAAATGTGCACATATATTTGGGTTATGTTTGGAGAATTGGCATAAATTGGATGATCAGATTGTTTGAATAAAATGTTTTTATTCTAAAATGTCAATTTTGTTACTTGCAAGTCAGCATTTATTATACTGCATTCAATCATAAAGATAGACGATTAAAGAAAATTGATCGAACAAAATGTACATTGACTTGCTTTAATAGTTGAACATCAAAACTTACATGAGCTATACAAGCTAAGCAGTAGCTCGTTTGGAAGGACCTTTGGTGTATTGGTCAAGTCTCTGACATTCATTTTTTATGAATTTTTGCTTTCATTTAAGCATTAAGTTTTTATTCAGGAATAAAGTAATGGCATTGTATAGACATATCTTTTTTATGTTCATGTGGCATTTGTACTATGTTTAGGTGCAAAAATATAAAAAAAATTACCAGATCGCCTGTGTGAACCCACAGGTGATAATTTAGATGCCCTATTTTCTCTAATTAATAAGTCTTTAATATGTGCAAGTTATTTTTATATGTTTAAGCATTTTTAATATCAACAGATGTAATTGTTTGGTTAGCAATTATGTAAATGCAATGGATCTTAAAAATATTACATCTTACCTTCATATATATATATACAAAAATCATGAAAATATTACAACATACCTTCAAATATACATTCAAATATCTTAAAAAATAATACAAATTACATTAAAATATTTTAAAAATATTACAAGTTGCCTTCAAATTCAATTTCAAATAAAAAAATAGTGGGGGCTATTTGACCAAAATGGGGGCGTTTTGACCACATTTTTCGCAGTGGGGGCCATTTGACCAAAAGTGTGGGAGCTATTTGACCAAAATGGGGGCTATTTGACTTGGGGGCTATTTGACCAGGTACCTCTGGAGTTCCTTCCCCTAACACTATCGTTATCGGGACGTACTGTATGGAATATCAGTAAGCAGGGAACCAGACTACAGGACTACAATAATGTCGGAGAAAATCATCTGATGCAGCACAATGACTGCAAAAAGTGGAAACATAATTTTACGGAGCTCCCACCATATCAATTATACATTTACCAATCTACCAACAGATGGGATTCACGCAAAGCAATTTAAGATGCAATTTTTCTATCAATAATATAAGTTACTAAATTTAATAAAAAAAATATAGCATCTTTAATATCATTTAGGCTCACTATAATAGTCCTAAATGGTACATTCTGGTTTAATTGATGCATATTTTTCTGCTACATGATTGTATTTTAATATGCAAACTTCACTTGGTTAATTTTATGGGGTGGGGGCGTAGGAAATTATGATGATTGTGGTGGTTGTGGTGGTGGTGGTGGTGGTGGTAGTGATGATGATGATGTGTGTGCTGATGTTGTCTTTTCATGCCTGATGCAGATAGCTCGCGTCGGCCAAGTATCGCGAGGCGCGCGTTCATTACATACTCATCAGTGCTTTAGTTACACGTTAAAGCTGGGTTTATAGCGGTTGCGACACACTACTTGTAAGGGTTCGTATACCTATGGGGTATTTTGTGCACTACGTCATCAATATATGTGTACATTGTATAAGCTTGGAACGACCTGTCTGACGTACGACGCAAGAGGGAAGTGATTTATTCGAGTACCAGCGATGTTATCAGTAAAATGAACTGCAACCTTTACATCTACGTGTACCCACACGTACAAGTACACGTGCACTTTGAGTTTTCTGCAACCTCTCTATTATGGGTACATTATTGTGACAAATTTATGATTGATGAATTTCCGAAATTTATGGCTTGTGTCTCGGCTTTTTTCATGACAATACAATGTTACCAGTAGAGTACGTACTTATCAAACATGCACTGGGTTGAGTTATTTTTGAATCCCGGCTCGGGTGTTGGGTTACCAGTAAACGTACGTTAAGACGTATTCGTTTTTCACCTTCAAATATGTACGAACCAATCGCACGTTAATATTTCTGATGGCTGTTGACGTCAATTTCACACGTTATTAAAGGTGTTAAAGCTGCACTCTCACAGATTGAACGTTTTGACAACATTTCATTTTTTGTCTTGGAATGAGCAAAATTTTGCTTAAAAATTTCTGAAAACTGGTGATATAAGACTGCTGATAAAATCAGATCGCAGTTTTTAATATTTACGCTCTAAAATTGATATTTTATGACTAAGGGCGTTACTAACGCTTTTAAACAAAAAGGAAATTTCGGCAGTTTCCCAAACAATTGAGATATTTCATATTGTGTGTTATCCTAGCTTACTGATTTGAAAACACTGACGTCAAAATCAGCTAATTCCGAGACAAAAAATGATAAAGTTGTCAAATTTGTCAATCTGTGAGAGTGCAGCTTTAATACCTACGTCTACATGTGACATACTTCGCGCGTCCCCTCTAAACTGTTTCAAGATTACCTTTTAATTTACAATGGGAGGAAAAAAGTTATTATATACGTTAAAAATGCACCATTTCTAAATACGAATGATAATAAATTGCTTGAGGGAGTAACCCCAAACCCCTATTCAAACAGTTTATGCAATGAATAATCGTTTCCGAGGGAGGGGTGCATGACAAAGAGTTATGCCCTAAGTAACACCCCCTTTAAAGTAAATTCCTTAAACCGCCCCTGTATCATGTGTTCCAAAATCCAGATAATACAAGCAGTGCTAAAGCAGTAGGTGCAAAGTCTCATTGTAATGTTTAGTAGTTTCCATGGCAACCAGTTAAATACAAGCAGTGCTAAAGCAGTCGGTTCACTGTCTCATTGGAAGGTATAGTAGTTACCATGGCAACCAGTTAAATACAAGCAGTGCTAAAGCAGTCGGTGCAAAGTCTCATTGGAAGGTTTAGTAGTTTCCATGGCGACCAGTTAAATACAAGCAGTGCTAAAGAAGTCGGTGCAAAGTCTCATTGGAAGGTTTAGTAATTTCCATGGCGACCAGTTAAATACAAGCAGTGCTAAAGCAGTCGGTGCAAAGTCTCATTGGAAGGTTTAGTAGTTTCCATGGCGACCAGTTAAATACAAGCAGTGCTAAAGCAGTCGTTTCACTGTCTCATTGGAAGGTTTAGTAATTTCCATGGCGACCAGTTAAATACAAGCAGTGCTAAAGAAGTCGTTTCACTGTCTCATTGGAAGGTTAAGTAGTTAAGATGGCAACTAGTTCAATACAAGCAGTGCTAAAGAAGTCGGTTCACTGTCTCATTTGAGGGTTTAGTTGTTACCATGGCAACCAGTTAAATACAAACAGTGCTAAAGAAGTCGGTTTACTTGGAAAGTTTAGTAGTTACATGGTAAGAGATCAAATACAAGCAATGCTTTATGTGTCAGCTCTGTCTCAATGGTAGGTTTAATTGTACCAATGGCTACTGGTTAGATAGCAAAAAAGCAGTGCTTCAGTTGTTGGCATTGTCTCAATTGTTGGGTTTAATGGCTACCATGGCAACCAGTTAAATACAATTGCTTAAGGTGTTGGCACTGTCTCAGTGGAAGGTTTAGTAGTTATCATGGCAACACTTTAAATACAAGCAGTGCTTACTGAATCGGCGCCGTCTCAATGGATGTATTGGTTACCATGGCAACAGGTTGAATTGAGGCAGTGCTTGGGGTGCAGGTGCACTGTTTTAATGCTGGGTTTACTATGGCAACTGGATTCAAAATCATATGTTTAAGTAGTGTTGACACTGTCTTGAGGTTAAGTAGTTTCCATGGCAAATGGTTTGATATTCATTTGTTTACCAATATATTGTCAAGTTATGCAGTAATGCACATTCGGCAGAATCGGCACTGTGCTCACAGGTTAAGTAGTTGATTTTTCAGCATAAGCAGTTGCAATTGTACATGCATATTGTGGGAGCTAATGGTTGGTTCAATTATAGCTGAACATGAGACGACATTTGTACTGTTAATTACCATAAAAAACTATTTTAAATTTAGAATTGTTAAAAGGAGTGGAAACAGCTTGATTTCACGTGCACTTCGACTTTAAACAAAGCTATTCTGTTGGTCATTACAGGTTTCATACCAATAAATATTGCAATCCTGCATCATACAGTTAATTATATTATTCTTTTATTTCAGCCACACGCCGTGAGGACAAAGGGTTATCTGGTCAGCCTGTTGTCTGGTTTGTCTGACCAGGCCTCTCTTGTGGTCTTCCTGCAGGTAACACACAACTAAATTCTGCTTGGCTTTGTTTCATTATATTATATAACACTATGTCAACTGCAACAAGAAAATATAGGTCTCTTCTGAACCTTTTTCATCACCTTGCATTTTATAGAAAAATAAAAAATGAATATTCATTTATCTTTATGACCTTCAATACAGTCATGTGAAGGCATGGGGGCTTCATTATGACATCATTTACTGCATACGTCATATTTAAATATAAGACCATTTTAAATTACAACCATTCTTTTGTGTATGTGAGATGATGATACACAAACTGGTGGGATGGTTACAACCTCAGGTATACATTTCCAATGGTTTACAGACAAAGCGTCATGTATTTTCAGGGCTTGATACACCACAGTCTATTGGCTGACCACATGCAGGAGATCAGTCGCCTGTCCCAGAGTGGATCTAGCAGTGTGCGAATCCTTGTCCATCAACTGAAGGATGACAGTAAAAAGTAGTATGTGTACCGAATTTTATTAATTCAGCTTGAAACTTAAGTCAAAACTTAAGTCAAAAGCTTTCCAGACCTGGGGCTATGATTACAAACAGTCTAAATTGTAAGTCAAGACATGTGTTCTGGATATATTAAGTCAGCCTGATATTTTAGTCTAAAGCTTTACTGGCCATGATTATGAACAGTCTGAAGTGTAAGTCAAGACATGTGTATCGGATATATTAAGTCAGCCTGATATTTTAGTCCAAAGCTTTACTGGCCATGATTCTGAGCAGTCTGAAGTGCATGTCAACTTATATTGTATCCTTTTAACAACCTATAGTATGCCCTCAATCAATATTATTTATATATATATATATTTATGTAGTGTGCCCCTTTATATTTTATAGTTTGCCACTTTATTAACATATATTCTGACCTTCAACCTATAGGGTGTCCCTACATCAACAAATAGTGTGTCCCTTAATCAACCTATAGTGTGTCCCTCCCCTTTATCAACCTATAGTGTGTCCCTTTATCAACCTATAGTGTGTCCCTTTATCAACCTATAGTGTGTCCCTTTATCAACCTATAGTGTGTCCCTTTATCAACCTATAGTTTGTCCCTTTATCAACCTATAGTGTGTCCCTTTATCAACCTATAGTGTGTCCCTTTATCAACCTATAGTGTGTCCCTTTATCAACCTATATAGTGTGTCCCTTTATCAACATATGGTGTGTCCCTTTATCAACCTATAGTGTGTCCCTTTATCAACCTATAGTGTGTCCCTTTATCAACCTATAGTGTGTCCCTTTATCAACCTATAGTGTGTCCCTTTATCAACCTATAGTTTGTCCCTTTATCAACCTATAGTGTGTCCCTTTATCAACCTATAGTGTGCCCCTTTATCAACCTATAGTGTGTCCCTTTATCAACCTATAGTGTGTCCCTTTATCAACCTATAGTGTGTCCCTTTATCAGCCTATAGTGTGTCCCTTTATCAGCCTATAGTGTGTCCCTTTATCAACCTATAGTGTGTCCCTTTATCAGCCTATAGTGTGTCCCTTTATCAACCTTATGTGTGCCCCTTTATCAACCTATAGTGTGTCCCTTTATCAGCCTATAGTGTGTCCCTTTATCAACATATGGTGTGTCCCTTTATCAACCTATAGTGTACCCCTTTATCAACCTATAGTGAATATATAGTGCCCCTTTATCAACCTATAGTGAATATATAGTGCCCCTTTATCAACCTATAGTGAATATATAGTGCCCCTTTATCAACTTATAGGGTGTCCCTTTATCAGCCTATAGGGCGCCCCTTTATCAACTTATAGGTTGCCCCTTTATCAACCTAAAGTTTGCCCCTAAATTGTCAACCTCACATATTTCTACTCTAGCTCGGGTCAAAAGGAGATGCGGTCCGTATCCAGCCAGAAGGAAGGGACAGTGACCATTATCACTGTTGGCAACCCAGCCTACCCCAGTAATGTCGTTGGTGTGAGACAGCAACAACAGCAGCAGCAGCAACAACAACAACAACAAGTCCCACACAGCAACACATCCAGTCAGCTTAGTCTCACACCATCATCAAGGTTGGTACTTTTCTTATCGTATGCGAAAGGAGGACACATGCCTTTGAAAATAACTTATTAACCAAAACTATATTTTAGTATAATGTATTATCGCTGACAAGGATAGCGTTCACTAAAAAGAGTGAAGACAAAAATAAAGAAAACACTTTTATACAACAAGATACAATAAATTTCTGGCATTTAAAAAGCATTATTCAATTATAAACCTGTATGTGCATACCACAAATGTTTTTGATTACATTAGAACGAGTATCGCCAACTCGAGATCACTGAGTGACCGATTTGTCAGCCCGACATCAACCCTGGATAGAGCATCTTTTAACAGCGCACTCACACTGAACAGCAGTTCAGGACTTCCGGTATGGGCCACAATTATCTAGAAAGTGCTAATGCATAACAAGCTGAAGTAGATTATTTCATTAAACCAAATTTAATACTTAATTTTGATTTTAATTAACAAAATTAATTTATCATGATTTTCTAAAAGATATTTTTCTTTCAAACTCCGAAACTCTTCAAATTCAAATAATACACAATATGCAAATGAGAAGCAAGATTGATAACTCTTGCTTAAATGATAATGGCATTTATTGCCGTTTGTTTGGATGAACGAATAACAACCAACACAAGACACCCATTGGTCTCTTGTTTACAGTTCAGTAAAAGCTAACACTAGGCAAACTCCTTTTCCAGCCTGAGCCACTTCGAGATGGTGTTCAGCACTTCTGCGAGAAACACATGGACACAATCAGGAAGTTTATCAGCAGTCTTTCCGCTAGGATTCCCCTACCAGCCAAATGCAGCATTGTGGGTAAGGCAGGACAAGTTCGTAGATGTTGAACATGTACGCCATATGCACTTATTAAGGATTGTAGTTACACTTAAGCAAAATCACAAATTGTGATAAGGTATAAGTAAGACACGGTAAATTGTCTGATAGGAAGTAATTAGATGGAATAGCCTCGGATAGGACCCATCCTTGTACAAAATATGGCATTGTGGGTAAAATTGGATATGTTGTATGGCCATACACCTCAATGGACAAAGAACAAGTCCACCAATTTCTCCAATGACCTACAAAGTCAAGGTTGTAGGTAATCAATCTATTAAGTTGTTTGTGAGTAGGAATGTGAACATCTAAATATAGTACAAGTTATGCAATAAATGTTAACATATTGGGGTGGTGGAGAACTTTTTCTGCCTTAGCAAATAATGGTGGGGGGAATTTGTCCACCTTTGAAATATTGGTGGTGGAGTATATATCTACCTATGCACATATTGGTGGTGGAGAGATTTGACGGTCTATGCAAATATTTGTGGTGGGGGAGTTTTGGCTGCCTATGCAAAATTTTGGTAATGGTGGGAATTTTGTCTGCCTATTTACCAATATTGCTGGTGAGGGCATTTTGTCTGTCTTTGCAAATATTGGTGGGGGGGGGGTATTTTGTCTGTCTATGTAAATATTGGTGGTGGGGGATTTGACCGTCTATGCAAATATTGGTGGTGGGGGGATTTGACGTCTATGTAAATATTGGTGGTGGGGGTATTTGACTGTAAATGCAAATATTGGTGGATAGGGATTTGACCATCTATGCAAATATTGGTGATGGGGGATTTGACCGTCTATGCAAATATTGGTGGTGGGGGATTTGACCATCTATGTAAATATTGGTGATGGGGGATTTGACCATCTATGCAAATATTGGTGGTGGGGGATTTGACCATCTATGCAAATATTGGTGGTGGGGGATTTGACCATCTATGCAAATATTGGTGGGGAGGGATTTGACCATCTATGCAAATATTGGTGGTGGGGGATTTGACCATCTATGCAAATATTGGTGGTGGGGGGATTTGACCATCTATGCAAATATTGGTGATGGGGGGATTTGACCATCTATGCAAATAATGGTGGTGGGGGGATTTGACCATCTATGCAAATATTGGTGGTGTGGGGATTTGACAGTCTATGCAAATATTGGTGGTGAGGGGATTTGACAGTCTATGCAAATATTAGTGGATGGGGATTTGACCATCTATGCAAATATTGGTGGATGGGGATTTGACCATCTATGCAAATATTGGTGGTGAGGGAATTTTGTCTGTCTTTGCAAATATTGGTGGGGGGGTATTGTGTCTGTCTATGCAAATATTGGTGGTGGGGGATTTGACCGTCTATGCAAATATTGGTGGTGGGGGTATTTGACTGTAAATGCAAATATTGGTGGATGGGGATTTGACCATCTATGCAAATATTGGTGGTGGGGGATTTGACCATCTATGCAAATATTGGTGGTGGGGGGATTTGACAGTCTATGCAAATATTGATGGTGGGGGAATTTGACAGTCTATGCAAATAGTGATGGAGGGGACTTTGTCTGTCGCTTGTTGTACACAATTAATCATGCCCCCAAATATAACTCCATCAACAGGAATCAAATAAACAACACAACTAACGCCCAGAAGTTGGAAATAGATATTTTGTAAAATGAATCCAAATTGTATTTTATTGCAAAATTTAAGTGTTTAAATTATGTATTTTCAGACGGCAGACATAAGCGCTATTTTCGTCTCAATTTCCAGTGTGGAATAAAGGGCACAAATTGTTTATATGGGAAGCAGTTAGCAACACTGTTTGATATCCTATCTGTTTATAGACCGAGTCAGCGTCAACCCTGGGCCAGCAGGATTTAAGCTCTATAGATAGCAACACTGCATGACTTCCTATCTATTTATAGGCCCAGTCAGCCTCAGCTAAGAGTCGGAAGGATTTATGTACGAGCAGCTGTTAACATTGCTTGGCAGAAAGGAAATGGTGGCTATAAATAGAAATACTGTATGACATTCTATCTATTTATAGGCCCAGTCAGCCTCGGCGTTAAGCCAGGATTTAAGTGTGAGCAGCCTTAAACATTGCTGGGATGCGCTCTACCCGGAGAAAGGAAACAGTGGCTATATCACACTTGTCACCTCATCCTTCCCATCAGCAAAGGTAACATCCCTAATGATCATGTATTGGCGGTAAATAAAGTAAATATATGTGAATGTCTTTGGTTTGCATATATATGCATGTTATTTAAATCCAATTAGAATTTATCAAAAGTGTTTATATCTGTTACTGCTAAAAATATATGTGTCCAAAACGTATTCTAAATTATACATAAAAGTTCTCTCCATTTGAATGCAGTCTTATCCAAACATTTTCCAGGACCAGGATGCCTTGCTTCAGGAGCTCCTATGGTGACCGATACTTTGATGTGTTCGAGTTTAACGCCCCTCGCAAGTACTGGGCCTGCTTCATGTGTAACCACCCGGAGAAAATGTCTGAGCTGATGCCTGATGGAAGTCCAGTCATTGCTGTATGTTAACAGTTTTTTAAATATTTGAATTTTTAAATCATACTTTAATTGTACTGGTGATTGAAGCACGATAGCGATCCAGGCATGATCGTTTGTGAACACTTGAATCTTGCCCGATTTTACTGCCCGCTGGCAGCCCAGTCACGGCTCAGCTGTTTATAATTTAAAGATATAATATTTACTATTCTCTACTGGACAGGGTCAGTTGAAGGAGAAGAAAGGGCGCTGGAAGTTTCTGAAGCGGTGGAAGACCCGATACTTTACTCTCTCCGGCAGCCAGATAACTTACAGCAAAAGTGATTCGGTATGTTACACTTTATATTCACTGTATTTTAACTCACATTAGACCTACAGGTAAGTAATTCCATATGTAACACTTTATATAACCTAAATTTAACTGACATTAGAACTTATTCCTATGTGACTCCAAAGTCTAACTGGAATTAGATTGTGTTAGCTGAAGGTAAGGGCATGGTGAAACATATATCACTTTGAGATTTTATTCCACTCTGTATTTGTTGTGTCTGCTTGAAGTGAGATAGACATAGTTACCACAACGGCGGTCAACCAGGTGTATGTTAGTGCGTCCGGTTGTATGTCCATCAGTAAGTCCAACTTGATAATGCACTTGGTAATTTTTAAGTGATTTGTCACAAATGTTCATCATGTGAAGCTTGCTGTTAAGTGCAAGACCAAAGACTTTTCGTCAAAGGTCAATGTCACACGTTAAGGTCATTGGTCAAAATTCCATGTCAAGGACTTATTCAAGGTGAAAATACCTTCATTTTGTCTTGTCCTGGCTGTAATTATTCCAGTAGGAGATCTTATAATAACACAAATGTTTTCCACTATAGAGAAAAGAAACGTTACCAGTGCGAGAAATACAGAGTGTGAAAGCTGTTCGCAAAGGCATTCGTGATATTCCTAAGGCGTTTGAAATCTTCACAACAGACCAGAACTATGTGTTTAAGGCAAAAGGCCAACAAAACATTGAGCCCTGGGTACAGTGCATCCATCTAGCTGTGGCCAAGGCTCAGAATGACGGAGAGTGTACTGTTGTGGAAACGTCACCATACCAACCATTCCAACCAGACCTCGATCTGCTGTACGCGATACAAAGTTATAGCATTTGTGACACAGTGCACACGCTGTGATAGACAGTGATATTAAGATCTTCATAACTTTAGATGTAGAATTGCTTTAATTATAACAAAATGTACATATCTGAATGAATAAAAATGTTAGCATTTTGACAAAGTGCATATACTGTGATACAACAATTTGTAGTTTGTAACCAAGTACAAACATTATTGATGAAAGATGGTGGAGCATTTGTGTCCACTTTCCATTTTTGGTGTCTTAACTGCTGGTGTATTTTGATGGCTCAGCCTGTTTCTCTTTTGTTTTATTGTAGTTTATATTTGTTGTTCTATGTTTATTCATTTAAATACATTTATGGATATATTTATGTGAATGTTTTTGAAAGTGAATTTTATAATGGTGATATGGCCATGCATTTATTAATGTTAATTGGTAAGTCAGTATTGTATATGTCCACATTAATGAACTGATAATTGCATTTGAAAAAAACATACATGTACAAAACCTTTTTCCAAAAAATGATAATTACTTCAAAGCTGTATTTTCTTATTTCAACAAAACGTGGCGCTTATGGCGCAAATGGATTATCATAGTAAAAACCCATTGTAAGTTATTTTTATGAAGACAATTTAAAATTAGTATTAATTGATAATTGTAGAATGGAAACATTGTTACACATTTATCAGAAAAGTGGTGTTTACATGTATATATGTGTTTTGTTAAAGTATACATTATTTGTTTTATTCGTATTCGTTTATATACATAATTATCAAATGTGTAAATAAAAGCATACATTGAGGCAGTAATAACAATATTGATGTCAGATTCAGTTTTGATTAATTTATAATAAACAAAAGGCAAATGTTATCACCCGAAAACCACAATATGTTGACATTCATGTCATGTTAAGAAATGAAAATATTGAATATTCAAGTGCATAATGTTACATTAAAATCATCTCCAGCATTGTATTACACCTACTTTCATGAAACATCATTGAAATGTTGGTTAGCATGGGAAATTATGCATCTGTGATTTTTATGAATTTTCACTTCGTTTAATAGGAGTTAGTGCCCTTTAATTAGTAAAACAGTGTATGAAGTACATATCTTGTGTTGAATTAAGCTTCAACAGTATTGTACCTTCACTCATAAGACTTCATAGGAATGTTGGTCATCCATGCTTTTGGCACTTCTGTCCCATTTTGCTCTGTCTAACAAAAGTTTAGTGCCCTTTAATTAGTAAAACAGTGTATTAGTGTCTAATCGTAATTTAAAATACTTTTAAGATAATATTTGATAGGAAATTGTCATGAATGCATAAGTGACCATCTGCTAACATGTCAATGTATTTTTGTTGTTTACATCAAGTTTGTAGCCAGTTATTATCATATGAATTAAATAAAAACAAACTGATTATACGAAATGTCCAATGGCGTTTTAAGTATTAAGTGTTGTTTCTATTAAAGACAAGACCATTTGCCTATGTTTTCATAATTACAGTTAATTATTTCGATTGCTGTATTAATTTTTAGTAGAACAGGGGCTGTATTGCAGAAATTGCTTAACATTGTTTAGAATCTTATATCTAACATGTGAAATTCTAAATTGTTAAATTTCTTTCAAAACCTAACACTTTCTATAGTTTTTTTTAGTTTTAAAACTTCAGTTTCCATAAATTAATGCCAGAATATACATTAAGCATATAAGCATCTTTTAGAGTGCAACACAGCAAATAAGGAAATTCTTGACTCTAAGGTAAAGGCACATTCTTTATTAAAAAATAAATAATTCTGTAATAGGGCTCCAGTATGGGTCTTCCTGTATTGGTCTTCTGTAAGGGTCTTTGGTGTTCATATAGACATTTTTCTGTTGTTAACCTTTTCAAATAGAGATGCAATATATAACGTTTGTAGACGTAGTATTAAAATGAATCAAGAATGTTTTAAAGCATTTGAGAGTACTGCAGCCATATTTAACACACAATGCTATCACTATGAGGTTTGACTGTCAGGGGTGTAGCTAGCCTTATATTCGCGTGGATTCATTATTGGTCTAGGCGGTTCGGGAGCATGCTCCCTCGGAAATATTTGATAACCAGAGTGCATTCTGGGCATTCTGAGGTGTGTTTTTAGTGCTGGAAAATGGACAGTTTTAGGATCAAGTAGTCAAGTACGCATAGTGCAACTTTGGCTGACTTTTTGTCAAAATCATGTGGATTCAGCCGCGTACTCGGGTATAGTCAGCTACGCGCCTGACTTTCAACTATTACCCTAGAACACCTGTGTCATTGTTACAATCCATACCTTTGTCGTTTTTTGTTAATCCTTATACTAACTATACTGGTTATGGAGCCTGACATTTATTTTGGTATTTTTATCTGTCACCAATGTCAACAAATTTTTTTTGACATAATAATTGTGATGACGTGTTTTCATAATAAAAAAAGCATATTCAAAAGTCGTGTTTGTAATTGATTGGTCTTAGATGTAAGAATTTTTTATATCATAAATGTTATAATAACAATCAAAAAGATATGACGTTACATCATCCAAAAATTATTAAGCGATATTTTTGTTTTATTTTAGCGCTGTAAATTGTCTATAAGAACTTATGAAATAAATGACCCAATATTCGGGGCCATCAATTTAGGAAGCTCGTTTAAAAAAACCGTATTAAATGACAACGAATGTGAACTGCATAAAGATTGTGCTTGCTGAAGGTTTAACCTCAAAACTAAATTAACAAAATTGTAACATAGAACCATATTAAGCAAAGGCCCTTAAAACCAACTTTGTTTTAGCCTATAACTTTATCATTTTGTTTATAAAAGCCAACCTTTCAAAATTAGTATTTAAGTTTTGTGTTTACCCTATTTATATTGAAACTCATCAACTTGTTTATAATGACTCACACAAATTAACTCCAAAGCAAAACGTATGCTTGAGTAGTTGTTAAGAAACAAGGAGTGTACCTAAATACATCTTTGACTGTAAAAAAGTATTCCCTTGGGATCTTGACCAAAGTCATACTTCAACATATTCTATGATAAAATTCCTTTTCAAAGGTGTAAACTCATATGTTATTTTCAATAACTTCTGATACTGGTAAAATGAGCTGAGATTGAGATTTGACTGAAGTGTTTTCGTGTTATTGGGGCCTGGTGTGATCTCACTTCTTCTCAAAATAGGCACCGAACCATTGTAAACAACGTTTATATCTCTTTGGCCATTTGTTGAAGATGATATCCCGAATGTACTCTGCCGGGTACTGGTGTATCGATGCGTTTGCAGCTGTTTTTAGCTCTCGTTAACTTTTAAATCGGAGAACTTTGAGGTGGGACTTGAACTCCGGGAAAATAGCAAAGTCAAACGGGGCCAGGTCAGGTGAGTACGGCGGATATGGGAAAACCTCCAGCGCTAGGACGCTAATCTCATGCTGAGTGGTCGCCGCAGTATGAAGTAGGGCATTATCCTGATGGAGGATTATAAGTATATATAATATGTTTCCGGTATGGATAGAAAAATCCCACCCGAGGGCACGCGCGTAAGCCGGTAACGACGCATGCCACGCAGCGTGTCCGAGTGTCGGATTTTTCGATCCGGACCGAAAATATATAATTGATATTTTCTTGCATATCTAAAATAATGAATTTGTGGAAAAAATGACGTAGAAAACGCCCTTTTGAAGATTTCACAAAAAGCGCGTGCGACGTAGGGTACCCAGGGTACTGACGTAAAAAAGCGCAGGATTTTAAAATCACTATTGACGTCAAATAGTTCCTCTTAAATCGGTTTTACGATTATCTATTTTCAATTTTTGGACTAGGGCGCGCGCACTTGTGGCCTAGTTCATAGCCATAAACGCGATACCTGCATTCTCAAGCCGCATCTGGGGGTTCACTGACGTAATGTATTCATATGCTGTATTTTGATTGGATTGCCGTTAGCAAATTTGAATAATCAAAGTAGTACCAGAACTGATTACAATGAAAACTTCCAATAAAAATGGTTCTCCTAACAATTCAAGCTAACTGTATGTTCTTTTAATGAAGCACAAGAAATTCATACGTAGCGAGTGAGTTAATCGGGTTAACTACATGAATGTTCTTGCATACGGTCAGATTATATGCAATAAGAATATGAACATATTGGAAAAGTACGCATCGAAATTTTTCCGTTCAATGCTCTGTATTGATAGACTAGTACCCTCTTTCTCTTTTATCCGAAAAGAAACCAGTATCAGCTAACCGCGGTGCCCGTCGCGCATTCGAAATATCTTGTGAACTCATACGTAAAGCGAATAAAGCGTGCGGTCTTAGTAGAAAACAACCAGGAAAGTTGGTTAAAAAAAGTATTGTTATCCTTTGTATACAATGTTGGTATTCCGAAGTCGGTCCCTGTTCTTTTCTTCGACATAATTTGCATGTTTCCGTGATAGTTTAAAGCTACCCTCTCACAGATTTACCGTTTTAACAACTTTTTGTGTGTGTTCGAAAGAGCAAATGTTTGCGTAAACATCTTCAAACCAATGATATCAGATTGCTGACAAACAATCAGCTCGTACTTTGTCATATTTCCGTTCCGAAATTAATGTTTTATGGCTTAAACCGTTACTAACAGTTTAAGAAAAATGCTTAAAACATCATTTTTTTTTAACTTTAGTATAAAAACCTGCCATCTAAATTTTGGTCAGCAGTCTTATATAACTGGTTTCTATGGATTTTCGCAAAAATTGGCTCGTTCCAAGACAAAAGTTGTCAAAATGAGAGTGCAGCATTAAACTCATACCGTAATAAAATTTCACTTTTTAAATAAAAACTACTTCCTAATAGCATTGTGTATGCAGTCTGACATAGGTGTACAATGTAGATGTCTTTTACAAAGAATGTTCAAAGTATAGCTCTGCATTTGGTTTAAAGCTCCCCTAAAAAAGAGGTGACAGGTTTTCTATATACATGTAGTATATAATTACATCATTGAAAATCTTCTCTGAAACTGCAAATAACAGACCTTTGATATAAAAGGATTTGATCAAATTAAAGAAGTATGTGTGCCGACCACGTAAATTAATTTGTACAAGTCTTATTTAACGACTTTTCAGAAATTCAAAAGAACTATGAGTTTATCTGATTTAACGCTTTAGCCCCCCCCCCCCCACCCCTCTCACTCTACACACACTTAACTAGATTTTTAGCAGTTTTAGTCTAAAGTTTAAGCTAGCCCATTAAACAGTGACCCCTTGTGATGTGAGCCGATTTTTTCAATGCTTAGAACATGGTTGTCAACATTCCCCTGAATGAAGCCCTAGTCCATCAGTGCTTTCAGCACTTTGATAATTAAAAGTATTGCATACTTATATTTCTGATTGCGCTGTTTTGAAATGGCATGATATACTTTTTACCAACCGTTGTTGCGCGTGACTCATTTTACATGGGGGTGTAAGACGACTTTTTCTGGCTAAGCATTTCCGGTGAATTCAGCCATATAGCACCCCCCCCCCATTGCCAGATGAGTCACGCGCTGTGACGTAATATTGTAAATTTCTTTTATTACACACTTTATGTAACCATTAATATGATATTTCAATAGATGAGGTTCTTTAACATGAACTTTTCAAAAAATATTCCTCGAAAAGAAAACAAAATAACCCTTAAAAGACGTGAAACTGACGGGACTTCTTCACATAAGCAGTGAATATAAAATACGGCGCGTCATGACGTCAGTAAACATCATCGCACGCGCTTTTTGGGTGAAATGTACCAAAATGCGCTTTTCAAGATGTGCTAGAAAAAAATCAATTATGAGTTTCTGTTCCAGATAGAAAAATTCGACCCTCGGGCACGTTGCGTAGCCGGTAACTAGGCTAGCCTCGTTACCTGGCAACACAGATGCCCTCAGGTTGACCGGGATGTCTCTCCTCTCTTCTAAGCGCCCGGATGAGATCACGGCCGAGTACCTGTTCACAATGTTAAAAATGTTTTAGGAGTCATACTGTTACCTTATATAGTTAGAAAAATGGTCGGTGGTCAGATTTCTGTGTGCGGTTCCACAGCCGTCATTGGCAGCCTCTGACAGCTCTGTAACGCCGCATAGCGGCATCGCCGCATAAACTTGTTTTTATTTCGTTTATGAGGTGATTTTCAACGCGTAAACGTTTATGCGGCGACGCTCAACGCATAAAGCAGAAATTGCTTATATGGGGTGCAACGTGCCTTTTTGCCACATAAAGAGGATTAACCTAACCATTAATTATAAAGCTAAAATATATTTCAACAAAACGATGGTGATGACGATGATGATGATGATGATGATGGTGATGATGATGATGACGATGATGATGATGATGATGATGATGATGATGATGATGATGATGATGATGATGATGATGATATTTATGATAGTTATGATGATGCTAGCGTTGGTAATAATGATGATGGTGGGGATGATGATGATGGTGGTGGTTGTAATTGTGGAGATAATGGTGGTGGTTGTGATTGTGGAGATGATGATGGTGGTTGTGATGATGATGATGATGATGATTATGATGATGATGATGATTGTGGGGATGATGATGGTGGTAGTGGTTGTGATTGTGGTGATGATGATAGTGGTTGTGATGATGTTGTTGATTATGATGATGATTAAGATTAAAGAAAATATGAGAAAAGTTGGCATGCAAGTTGAGCCAAAATGGAAGTTGAAAATAAACCCTTAGAGTGTTCAAATGACTTGTGCATTAAAACACAATCAATGAAAGAAAGAAGTCCATGATGACCCTATTATTAGTTTAAAATGACGTAGAAACTATGTAGTTAGCGGCCTCTTCTTCTATTTTTTTTATATATTTTCTGTGTTTATGCCCCAATTATCACTCTTAAGCAATTATAAACCTTTTCTTAAAAAAATGTCGATCGAGCACTTCCGCGGCCTAGCGGCGTGAAGTTAGCGGCCTAGCAGCCTAAAATGGTATGTATACATGCGTTTTCTTCCAAAACAATGATAAATCTATGGCTTAACAATTTTGCTAAATACAAAAAATAAAAATGCTGATATTCGCTATAATAGATTTTTTAGGCAGCTTGGTCGAGTTTTAGGCGAAATACAGACATTCGTTAAAGGATGGTGATTTGTGATAGAAACCATAACTTTGTCATTTTTTAGAGAAGGAAAGGCATGCATAAATAGTTTATATTAGAAACCAATTTTAGGCCGCTAGGCCGCTAGGCCGCTGAACTGCTTGATCGACTATTTTGAAAAAGAAAGTTAGTTGCTTAAGTGTGATTATTTGTGCACAATACAGTAAATATATCATTGTTTTAGAAGAACATGCATGTGTATGCTTTAAACTAGCTGACTACTTTATCGACATTTTTGAATTTTCGTCAGTCTGACAATAAGGCAAGAATATATGTTACGTCATAGGACGATTCAGTTTTCTGAATGTCCCTAATGACGGTGTTGTGCTTTGTCGTAACATTTATTCCATCCTTTAGTCGGGTTTAACGTCATTTCAAACGTTTTCGCAGAAAGATCAATTGGTTTGGTTCACATTTAAACCGATCTTACTAAATCTTTGTCAAAAATTACGTCTCTATAAGTCTAGTTCAAAGCTGTGGACATAAAAAACTAAGACCGATCTTGATGAAACTTTATCAACCACTATTGTACTAGTATGTGTTTTAATTGCTTTTTATGTGGCGAAAGTGTGCCTTTTTGCCCCATAAAGAAATCCTTTTTTATGCGTGAAATCACCGCATAAACGAAAAAAAACACGTTTATGCGGCGATGCCGCTATGCGGCGTTGCACAGCTCCCGTACAGTCACTGTGCAGTCCGCTTTCAGTTTCTCTTCAATTGACGTCACGACTAACGGTGCCAGTTGAAAACAAGCGCACGGAAACGCAGTTTTCTCCCCGTGTCAGCTTTAGTAGCTTATACGTTTCGGATTGTGTTTTCCCTATTTCTTTGAAAATTAAATGTTTGAGCGAATTTCAAAACGTTCTTGTGACGATATATTTCATAGCAAGCCAATCTCATTAAAATCAGATCCCCAATACACGCTTGACGACGTTACATAACGTAATGAAATAAAGTGAACGTCACGATATGATTTTAATGAGATTGATAGCAAGCTTGACTGTCTAAGAGCAGACGTTGATTATTTCAAAATGCAACGGCCGATTGACGTCAAATGTTAAGATGTTAAGCGGAGTTTTTAAGATTTTCTACAGCTGATATTTATTTCATTAAGTTTTATAATTCAGCATGCGTAGAACAAAACGTCACATGGGCCGGTAGCGCGTTACTATGGTTGCATTATAAAAATATTACTGTGTTGTTTCGTGCTCTGCTATGTCATGCTACTCTTATCGAGGCAGTAAGGAGAATATTACTATCTTTTATGTGTTTCCGGTACGGATAGAAAAATCCGACCCGAGGGCACACGCGTAACGAGGCTTGCCGAGTTACCGGTCACGCAGCGTGCCCGAGGGTCAGATTGTTCGATCCGGACCGGAAAATCGTGATTGATATTTTTTCTTGCATACCTAAAGTTATGAATTTGTGGAAAACTTGACGATGAAAACGAAATTTTGTACATTTCATCAAAAAGCGCGTGCGACGAACTATCGCATAGATTATGGCCTCAGCCAATCACCTTTGAGTTTTATCTCATGTGTCACTGAACATCCAATCGCGGTACCATGTAGCCATTACTGATATATTTTTAGCGTTGGCGAATGCGTGGACATTGTATTTTCACAAAATCCACCACCACCATCTCCACCACCTACCGTTTAATTATCCGTCAGTATAAAAAGTTGGAGAAATGAGCCGATCTAACTGTTTTCGTGTCAATATTGGATGGTGAACACATCGTTAACGTCCATGTTTTTCTCAATACTTTCTTACCATAAGTAGTGTTACAGTTCTTTGTTTCTTTTTCATTTTCCACTTTTGTCTGGCACTATTTACAAAATCATATTTTTCTAGTAGGGTTGACTGTCCACCCTGATATGTATTTCGGGAAATGTTATTATACACATGCTATTGACTCTTTATATGTTTTGGTTTACGATATTTCGTAAAAATACTTTTATGGCATTCATTAGTGTCGTATTTTCATTCAAAGCTTGTTTTACGTTTTCCCTATATCCATACGAGTTAGACCCGGCTTGTGACTAAGTACCTTGACCTTGGGCAATACATAAACAGTCGAACCCCGTTGGCTCGAACTCCCATGGACCGGCGAAAATACCTCGAGCCTCGGGAAATTCGAGCCAAGCGTAAATGCTTACATTAAGTAGAAAGAAATCGGTCCTTTACCTACAGTTCAAGCCAACGACGAATTCGAGCTAAGCGAATTCGAGCCAAGCGAGTTCGAGCCAATGGGTTTAGACTGTAAACACTATTTTTAAAATAACTGGTATTAATGTGGAAGACCAACCCAGTAAATTTAAAATTGGAAAAATACGCCATCACTGCGAAAGCTACATATATATATATACGTGTATATAGTGTCGTAAGCGATGGGATATCTGCAGTAAGTAAGATTCAATGAGTTGTATTCAAAAATCAATATTAAGATTTCGACATTTTGAAATTCTCCTCTTCTTGCAAATGTATTATAAAGTGTCTTTATAAATATCTGATCTCTGATTTTTATACATTTGATTATCTGTTAGGTATCCCTACCAATGTATTACATTTATCCAACAAGAGCGGCGCAACAAAAACGATGCACGGCGAACGCCAACAACTGTGTTTGTATTTTTAAAAACGGGTATAACTCAAGAAAAATCAATACTTGTAAGCCTTATGGCTGTCGAGAGTTTTATTTGAATATCTTGAGCGATGTTCAGTAACGGCACAAAGGTTAAGAATACGCAACGACGCAGATGCCGTCCGCATCAGCACTACGACATTACAACCGCCGTACAGTGAGGAATCGGCTTATAGAGCGGGGGATACGCTGCACGAGACCTATCGTGACATGATTCTCACGTGGCGTCACCGTCAAGTTTGTCGTCAGGGGACGGTCGACAATCGTGCTCGTCGATGGCGTTTCGTGATATTTAGTGATGTATCACGACTTAATATCACCAATGCTGACAAGGGACTGCGTTTATACAGGCGGCGTCATGAACGCAACGAACGTTACTGCATATTACAATATATCCGTTTGGGTGGCGGCAATCAATTTAAATTAAATTTCACCTTACAGCATTATGATTAATTTGCGACTTTCTGCATAATTTGATTTCCACAGGATTGTTGTTTCATATTTTATTCATTTGTGGTTTGGTTATTAAATACAGCCTTAATTAAACCACTGTAGCGTTTTCATTTACATCCGTTTAGTAGTAAGGATTTGCGAAAGTGCGATGAGGCCAAATATTAATTGTTCACGGAAGATCATGCAAAGAGCTTACTTTTCCTCCTAGACTGCGAATAATCCCACTCAATATATTAAGTTAACTTCATCATAATCATCATCGCCGTCGTTACCACGGCTACCACCACCATCATTATCGACATCGTCTCAAGCTATACCACCACCACCACCACCACCACCACCACCATCATCATCATCATCATCATCATCATCATCATCATCATCATCATCATCATCAACTTCATAATCATCGACGTCGGCGTCGTGGTTGTTGTCA
>NC_069130.1:42784928-42909928 GCF_026914265.1 Mya arenaria | reverse complement strand
ATAAGTTGCACCATAGAAACACAATTATGCCAAATGAACCTGTCCCAAGGTATATTAAATTTTACAAATAGAATATCTTCACAAACACATGTAGCTGTGTCATCCTGATTACATATATCCTAGGTGGCCCGTATAGTACACCATATAAAACGTTGTTGCTTACCTAATAAATAAACCAATGTTGTTGTTTTTCTTGAATATGAATAAACCTGTTACCAGGTTCTTCTACAAGTTATTCAACGTCGCGAGAATCTATTTCTAGAGCGGAGTCATACTGAATATTACATAACAGGGGTGCAAGTAGTTCGCGCATGTCATATTTAAAACATGTCATATTTTAAGTGATGTGCCATTCATGACATATTATTTAAATGGTTCCAAGCCACGTGAACCAACAGCAAAGAAAAAATACAAAACAGTTACTAAGAAGTAGGACAGGGTTTTTATGTGTACAGTATAAAACAATAATCCATAGAAAAGTAGCGTCAAATGAATAATGCAATGCATTTAAATTTCCGGTCTCTATGCTTTTCCCGTGCGTCTCGTGTTAAAAGTAAATCCCTTTTGAGCCCTTAATCCATAAATGTGTCAATGAGCCAAACTTACTTCCAGTACTTTCCAGCGTAGAATTTCAGCAATGTTTTGACGTTGATCTTGCTGACTCGCATTTCATCTTTGGCCAGAAACCAGTAAGCTATTAAACAGCCGCTGAAAGAAAAAATATTATTTTTTATATATATTCTGGCTTTTTATGTGCGTATCTATAAGTGTGCATTGAAAGTCACCCCCAAAATGCGCTTCGTTCCATTCCAGCAGAATATATTGGACGCCATTTTATCGACTCTATGCATTTGTATAGCAATCGATGTGAATATATTATTACTGAAGAGAGTATCATTTCGAAGATGTTGTTTGCTATATTGCCTAGTGATTCTTGTGACAAAAACGTGAAGGCATACTGTAAGCCCTTCTTTGCCCTCCCCGAATAGTGTATGAACCACACAGTTAGAACCCGGTTCTGTGTAAGTGGGCCACACACACACATCTCACATATATATATATATATGTGGTCACCAAGCCGAACAAGTGGGTTTTCTTCGGGATCTCCGGTTTCCCCCATGACACAAGACCACACACTCGCGTAAAATCGTGCCAACGAGAGTGATTAATTCAATGTAGTAATAACTTGTTTCGCAATCGTTGTAAAATAAATATGTTTAAACTAAAATTATATATATATTGGCAAGTGAGATTTTTCAGGTACAACTACTCAAGTGGATTCCCAAAATGTCCTCCTGCTGAATTATTTTTTACTGGAAAACTACATGTCATAACTATCGTACCTTATGAGGAAGAATGTATCTGTTGCAAACGCTGTTGACAAAACTGCTTGCATTGTGAACCGCTTCATCAAGTCAAAAGAGTCCATCAAATCGGCTAAAATACAGAAACCATGACCTTTAATTTGGAATAGGCTACTAGTATATGGTTTTAGAATGACTCTCTCTTAGTCTGGGTGGCACTATTATTGCAGCTTATAAATTAGGTTGTATATGAATCTGTCACTTATACTTAAGGGAGTTTTCAATTCCTTTTTCATGAGCGTACTTCAACCAGAAGCAAAACACCATTTTAATACCGTAAAATTTATTTCGTTCCACATTGACAGCTTTGGTTCCGCTTTGTTTATATTGCAATACAATATTACGTTATAATGTTTGCAAAATAACAATTCAAAGTGACACTTCTATTTCACCATAGAAAAAAGTAGTTCGCGCACCTGCTACTGGAACTTCCGCTACAGACTGGGCGGTGTATAGGTAAGTATTTCCTAGGACGATCCATGTCATCGTTATAACTCTTATTCCATAGAGGCACGAGATGTCGAAGTTTTTAACCTCTGTGCTCATAACTGCTGGTAAATTAGTGAAAATCGAGAAGCTGCGTAACAACTTGCGGACCAAGCCTGAAATGAAATCACAAAATATGCAGATTATTACCAAAAACAATTATAATATACATGGATTGGTGTTGTCAGTACAGAAAAACTGCAAAGTATTAAGTTTCGATGTATTCATTCCAGTTTTGTATCATGCTTGAGAGAGTTTCCCTTGTTTCCGTCTATACATAAACACCCATATCGGAACGCTTACGAGTAGGCGGAGCTTACCCGTTCAGTAACTAGCGTGTGGGTTAATTTCAACGTTATTCACTTACACCACACGTTAGATATTGAACGTTGTCTGGACAAAATGGTATAAATCAGTTGCGTCTCCCAATGAAGCGCTAATGTAAAGATTCAATAACCTGTAGCTAAAACTAACAGTACAGTATTTATATATGTATATATTTTTATTATTTATTTTTATTTTATTTTCATTTTTTTTTTTTGGGGGGGGGGGGATGGGGGGTTGGGGGTGTATATTCGACTCCAGCAGATTGGAATCAAAGTTTGCACAAGGTGAAAAAAGGATAATGCGACCTTGCGAAATCATAACCTGTAAACATTTTAATAAAAGGCAATATAAACTAACCTTCGTCATCATCATCTGACTTGTCCAAGATGTTTTCAGTCAGGTCACTGTCGACAGAGACGTTCAAGTCCAGTCTTCCATGCTTACTTCCCTTTTTATTGCCGACGCCATTTTCTTTAAGTTTAATATTGTCTGTAAGGGTCTCAACCGCGTTATCGTAGCTGCCGTTTTCCGCATTGGGCTTAGAGGAATCAGCTGCAATTGGAACACTGTGACATTAGAAACGTCAAGTTTTCGTTTTAGCATGAAGGGATATTACCCTTGAAAAGTTTTGACAATAGTGAAATGACCTTCGACATATGTTTTGCATACTATAAAACATAATAATGGCGTTTGACAATCATAATTACTATGCGCCAGTGAAGTGGATTATTATAAGTAATTAAGATTCCCAAGAGTCAAGTTTAACTGCCAATTTGAAATTACTACGAGATCTACTTGCAGCGTAGTTAAATGTAAAGATTTCTGGCACTGTAAACCTGCATATAGAAGTGAAAATGTATGAGCGAAAAAGAGGTTGTAACTTTCACGGAAAAAGCATACTAACGGCGCTTCACAATTAAAGTATAGACAATATGTCATCTTTAGATCACTATTTTGTCCCTTATATTTTTCCATGGATGAACAATAACTGATTTTGAGTACAGACAACACTAGCTGATTACGTTTTCCTCGTTGAAAATACGGCGAGATTAATGTCTTTGAACAACACCCAGGAATTACATTTGTATGACTGAAAATGGGCAGATCGTTCAGGACGTTGTTTACGTTAACAACGTTGTTAACAGCATCATTGTTACAGGACGGGGTCAAAAAAGTAAACAACGTTGTTAACGGCATCATTGTAACAGGACGGTGTTAAAAAAGACAACGTTGTTAACGGCATCATTGTTACAGGACGGGGTCCAAAAAGTAAACAACATTGTTAACAGCATCATTGTAACAGGACGGTGTTAAAAAAGTAAACAACATTGTTAACTGCATCATTGTTACAGGACGGGGTCCAAAAAGTAAACAACATTGTTAACGGCATCATTGTTACAGGACGGTGTTAAAAAAGTAAACAACATTGTTAACGGCATCATTGTTACAGGACGGGGTCCAAAAAGTAAACAACGTTGTTAACAGCATCATTGTAACAGGACGGTGTTAAAAAACTAAACAACATTGTTAACGGCATCATTGTTACAGGACGGTGTCCAAAAAGTAAACAACGTTGTTAACAGCATCATTGTTACGGGACGGTGTTGACGTTAACAGAATTGTTAACGGCATCGTTGTTACAGGACGGTGTTAAAAAACTAAACAACATTGTTAACGGCATCATTGTTACAGGACGGTGTTAAAAAACTAAACAATATTGTTAACGGCATCATTGTTACAGGACGGTGTCCAAAAAGTAAACAACGTTGTTAAAGGCATCATTGTTACAGGACGGTGTTAAAAAACTAAACAATATTGTTAACGGCATCATTGTTACAGGACGGGGTCCAAAAAGTAAACAACGTTGTTAACAGCATCATTGTTACAGGACGGTGTTGACGTTAACAGAATTGTTAACGGCATCGTTGTTACAGGACGGTGTTAAAAAAACTAAACAACATTGTTAATGGCATCATTGTTACAGGACGGGGTCCAAAAAGTAAACAACGTTGTTAACAGCATCATTGTTACAGGACGGTGTTGACGTTAACAGAATTGTTAACGGCATCGTTGTTAACGTTAAAAGATGAAAGATTATGATAAATTGATATGTATTTAAGTAAAAGCTTAGCTGAATCAATTGTGTCAATTTTTGGGAAAAATACAGAACATGAAACTTGTGTCCATGACAGTTACCAAGGATTCAGTGAACAGCGTTGTTAACTTGAACAATGTACTGACTAAGCGGCCCATTATAATTGCGCTCAGGAAAAACAAAGACAAATGTCAAGTATAAATTTAATTTGGCCGAAATAATGGGCTGCTCGAAAGTGAGAAAGGCGCCAAAATAAAGAAGGGCGGACAATCAAACATTCGGCGCTGACAGAGTTCCCTCCCTTGATAATTATTAAATTTTCTCAAAAGTTGTTATGTTAACAAAAACTCACCTAAATTTCCCGGCATATCCACGTAGCCGTTATTAGCATGCTCCCCCGGCATCTCCCCGAGAGCGTACATCATCTTCTGCTGTGGATCTCTCTTCTTCTGCAGACAAAATAGTTCGATGGTCGACGACACTATCACCAGCAGAATAAGGCCTCCCAGGATTCCGCTGTTAAATATGTTTGAAATTAAAAGCTGTTGTTTATTTTGAATATAAATAGGATTTTTTTCAAGGGTACTTGTGTTAAAAATTCTTCTGTGGGATGTTATCGTTTTTGCGTCGTCAGCGAAAAGAAGCATAATTGTTAAATTGATAATGAAAGCCAAATGCCCAAAATACATAGCATGCAAGATAAAACAAGTTGTGTCCCGATCTATCATTAAATCAAACAAAGCATATGATATTCCAAACCCTTCGGTCATTTTCCATCGAAAACAACATCGGATGTATATATGCAGGTTTACAGTGCCAGAAATCTTTACATTAAAGTAGATCGCGTAGTAATTTCAATTTGGCAGTTAAACTTTACTCTTGGGAATCTTAATTGCTTATGTAATAATCCATTTCACTGGCAATCAATTTTAACTAAGATATACAATGTTTATGTTAAAACACTACAATTGATTAATACTATTATCTAAGAGTTTACGAACTACTTCTACTGATGTACCGGCATACATCCGAGGTTGTTTTCGATGGAAAATGGCCGAGGAGATCCAAAATAATCATATTAAACATGGTTATTTCCCTTAAACCATTAATCCCTGAATAACAATGTCACTAATAGGGAATGTAAACATAACCATCAGAATGGTCCTATATAATGATAATACTTAAATTCTCGGTATATATTTTAGGGTTAAATAATAAGAGAATACATTAAAGTGCGTATATAGCTATGACAGAGCCTCAGATTATGTTTAATAAACTCAAAGGTACAAGATGCTTTATCAAACAGAAATGTATGGGAAATTACAACGGGCCCCAATTTCTCGAAACTTCTTAAGCTTAACAGGCTTAAGTCGCTTATTTCAATTAGCCAAAATACATACTTAAAATCGATTTTGGTAAATGAAAAATAGTTAATTGTGATTATTATACAAATATTTACTTCATAACGTATAGAAACTCTCGCAGGAGTAAATGTTACGCATAATATAGAAAAACCAAAATAGTGAGATTAGCTTAATCCTGTTATAAGGGACTTAAGAAGTTTCGAGAAATTGGGGCCAGAATCCTTAACTTGACCACTGACTCAATATAAGGTAGATAAATGGGTGGAGCAGAGCGCTTTTTTTTAATTCATATTTAGATTTTACTTTCGGTTTAGTGGCATATTTGTTTCTGCGAGAGAAAAACATAAAAAAAATATATGAAACTGGGGGTAAAAAGATATCAAAAACGTTAAGAGAAGCCATTTGAATATATGCATGCACACAGTTTACATCACTAAAAAATACTGGGACTTCAAAATATGTGATTAGTTTAAACAAATTTATTTTTACAACGATTGTGAAACAAGCTATTGCAACTTACATTAATCACTCTCGTTGGCACGATGTTGCGCGAGAGTGTGGTCTTGTGTTGTTGGGGAAACCGAAGTACCCAGACTATGTGATTAATAACTAGTATTTTTAACTTGAGGCATTGGTTGAGGCATTGGTTGGGTTTTGGAATAAATGATTAGTATGAATTAATTATTTGAATTATCTGGGTGCATCATTAAGAGTTTTTAACTTGAGGTATTGTTTTGTTTTTTTGCATCTTTGAATAACACAGTATGCATTCATCATTTCTGTGCAGCATGAATTATGTTGAACATGAGGTATCGATTAGTTTGTTCCTTCCAACTATAAAAAATACTCACACATAGTGGAAAATAATTATCAATTAAAGGGAGGTAACCCAGGTGATACTTACATGACTGCGTGTGCGTTGTCGTCCGTTTTAAAGTCCAAGTCTTCTGTACACACGGTCTCTGCCACTGTCAGGTTAAATAGCGACCCCAGTATTCCTTGAAAATAAATCGTGCTAGTTCTGCTTCTGTTTCTTTCAACGCAGAATGGAAAAACAATATGGGTGCCGTTTCTCAGATCATATGTGATTTTAGTCGTAAATTGAAATTTTCTTATTAATTGTCATAATTTCTTATTTTGCTACATATTTGATTGATTTAAACTTTAGACATTATTATAAATGAACACAATTGAGGAAATTAAAACAACAGTAATATGTTACCATTGTGACGTTTGTACAGATTTAAGATTATTGAAGTTACGACTAAAATGCTCTACTTAAACGGGCCGAAAATCATCAGTTGCTGTATAGTTGGAGAAATACATAAGTGGGCTACCATACCAATAGCGGCGGTTTAATCGAGAGTTTTATTTTTTATAGGTATAATGGGTTGTTTTAAGAAACAAATTAGTAAAAGTGCTATATAAACAAGAGATTTGTTTTATAACTATCTTTCAATATAGCATATCATACTATATGTCGTTTTTCAAAAATGTACTCCATGCAAAAGAATAATTATAATGGTTTACCAATGTAAATTAAACATAAGAGTAATCTTGATGATAAAAGCTAAAACAAACCAACACATATTTGCATCCTAATGATGGATGCCTTTAATACCTTAATGACTTTTTGTTGAATTCAAAAAATCTTATAATATGTATGAGTATGAGTTTCAAACAAAGACGCTAAAGATTAGTGAATATTGGCCCAAATGTACAGCTGATGTCCTGAAATGTACTTTAATGTACTTAAATGTACTGAAATGTACTGAAATATACTGAAATGGACTGGTCGTACCAAGGTTAAGGAGTCCCTCAATGTCGGAGCCCGCACATGAGTCTGGCATGCACATTCCCAGTGATATTGTAAGCGGCAGGCCATATGTGTGCTGTAAAAAAATAAACGTCTCAAAAAGTGACATATCATATCAGTAGAGTGTGACCTTGGATCGTGTAGTCTATTAGATACTATCTATATGGCATTGTTTTATCAGTGTAGTGTGACCTTGGGTCGCTAAATTTATTATATTGGCATATTAAATCAGTTACATGTAGGTATGACCTTGGATCGCCAAGTTTATTAGATATAATCCTACTAACATGCTATCAATGTGACTTTGGTTCAAAATCATGCAACCTTGGATCATTACATCGGCATGCTAGTCAATGGCTTGCAAGGTCGGAAAATAAACAGGACTGGACATATTTACATATTTAAGCATATACAAGCTTTAAATAGTTGGTTCTCCACGTCTTGGATGGAATTGTAATGACATCGTTTTTCCTTGTTACATTGGGAACACGATTGAGACCACAACGTTATTTAATATACAAAGTATTAGTCAATTTTTAGACTAACGCTTCATATGAAGTATTTACCCTCTCTACTATAAAACAAAATAAAAAAATAAATGAATAAGAAGATACAATAATATTGTATTTCGATAAATCATCTTCAAATCTCCTACACAATCGGAGCCCTTCGGCCGTTTTCCTTCGAAAACTCCTCAGATGTATATGGATGGTTTACATGTCAGAATTCTTTACATTTAACTACGCTGCAAGCAGATAGCGTAGAAATTTCAATTTAGCAGTTAATCCGTAGGGCTTAACGTTTAGGAATCTTAATGATGAATGCAATAATACACTCTGTTTGGAATCAACCATAACTTATTACTTATTACAAGTTAAAACACTAATTATCATTATTATTATTATTATTATTATTATTATTATTATTATTATTTTATTATTATTATTATTATTATTATTATTATTATTATTATTATTATTATTATTATTATTAGTAGTAGTAGTAGTAGTAGTAGTAGTATTCATTTTACGAACTACTTTTTTTAAAGCACCGGCATACATCTGAGGCTCGTTGAATGGCGGAGATGGCCGAGGGGTTCCGATTGATCACTTACATTGATATTATCACCCAGAACGCTTTCGATGAGGCTCCTAGGCGGGTCAAAGGTCGCACGGCAGTATTTTCCCTGGAAGCTCCTATCCTTGGTAACGATGTGTTGCCCAAGTGTGGCATTGAAGGGGATTTCCGCTCGTATATTCATACATTGATCGTACGTGCCGGGAAAATACAACACCCCTCGGCGGATCCCAGTTGTAGGTTTTCCGATTGCATCGAACACTGGAAGAAAAGAAGCAGTTAGATTACAACTGAACAAAATGGCCGCATACTGGTAGGTCCCCTTCCGGTTTTTTAGCCAATGTAAAGTATATCAAAATAATGTTTATAATTTCCTTATTGTAACAATTCGAAGCATCAATGCAATACACCTAGCTTGCTTCTCGAGTTATCGCATGATTCATTTTTTTCTGAATTGACGGAAGATATATATGTTGTTATAGAAACCGCATGAGTTTTTGTCCTAAAAAATCATAGTGACTCTTTTTCCATATAGTTTCTTTCAATATTGTAGCCCCTATATTCTCACTAAGTTATGCAAAGAGCGTGCGAAAATGTGTGTGTGTTTTTTACTTTTGTTCCCACAGCATTTACATGTTCTATCCGACAACAAACAATACATACATGAATAATTATTTTAATATCTCCTTATGAGCCTCAGTATACATACCAAATTAAATTAACCTAGCTCTCATACTTATTGAGTTTTAGCAGCGTCCAGTTTGTTTGTGTGTTTTTTTTCGGAATGACGGACAGACTAATAACAAGAGAATTTCGAACAAATGTCTATGCTCGTCTTTTATCCTCAGTTACTTAAGGGGCAGAACTCCGAAACATTGTATAGGTTTATTTTCAAATACAATAAGCCATACGGTCGATGAGGACAAACACAATATTTACACATATTTACATTGGTACATTCACATACACGATTAAGAGAAATTGTTAATATAAAAACTTATAATTTAGTAAATTGTGTAACATTGCAAATACACTACACTTTTTATTATTATATTACATACGTCAGACTTGAATTAATAACAAAATTTAAAGGGGGTTTCATAATGGAACGAGATATTATGCTGGCTAGCTTCGAATGATAACATACTTAAAATTATATTAAATGATGTATAAATAAATATCGTTTGCGTCAGTTTATAAATTACATGAGTATTTCGATTTACCTATACAACCATCTAAGGACAGGCCTAGACACTGGTCGAAAATAAAGTGTGTCTAGGACTTTTAACATGGTCACATTTAAATAAACATACACACTATTTACATTGCGTGATATATACAACGATGAAAGTGCACACTATTTACATAATGTAACAAATACAACAAAAATTCAGCAAAAGATTTGCGCTGCAAGGTGCATATAAATTTTCTTTTAGTTTGTGAGGTTGCCAGTTAAGTGTTTGATAATAATTATAATCGATTAACAGGTTTACGTTAATCAAGAATAGCTAACGACGATCCATGGTCACATTTACCAGCTTACGACAAATATCTACAGACTTGCAATAGTGCATGCATGGCTGTGTTCACAAAATATGGAAATAATTTATTAATGTGAGTATACACTTTGAATAGTATCTATAAACATAGAGCATAATTATGTTCCGTTATAAAACGTGTCCGAAACCAATGATGTATCCGAATAATTGTTTCCAAGTACTAAATAATGTATTTAAAGTACATTCTTAAACTTAAACTTAGTTTTATTAACCAATTTATATGCATATTACAATACAAATGATTGACGAAATCTGTCAGTTTCCTCATTTTCAGATACAAAGATACAAAGACGGCTTGAATCAAAAAAACTATTATTTTAGTATTGATCAATAAAATATACAGGTGATGAACATTTAAGATAAGTATTGTGAGTAAAACAATACGTCATAAGGTATATTTTGTATATACATACTCTTTAATTTTCAAAATAATAGCTTTGCAATAAAGCAATAAAAAAGGGCTTATTAAATTTATCAATTGAAGTGTATTTTTAAGATCTGCACTAACTGCTCAAGACATACTGAAATTTGTTCTTGTTTTCTTGTTATATATAGATTCACTGCTTATATAAAATATGCATCATTACATTTTACGCATTTTCATTTATCAGAGGTTTATAAAGATAAATCTAAAATGAATAGCATCATTGCTCTGTTGTACGAGAATTATTTACATAGAAGCTTTATACGCAGTATTTGACAGTTTATGTAAAACAGTCTCATTTTGGCTAGTCATAAGATCCATAAAATTGAACACACACTGTACATGGTTTCTTACAGTAATATTTATTAAAGTATAAGTTTCTTAAATCATTGAATAGGGTACATAAAATAACAAAATGGTACTCATCATTTGATTTATTGTATACATTTCATTTTCTATCATTGTATGGAATAAAAGATGGCTTATGCCACCTACCGGTTTCTATTGCAAGATGATGAGATTCCTTGTTAATAATCCTGATTCTCAAAAACCATAACCTTTGGTTTTTCCTACATTTACTGTCATGTTTCATGTATTGCAATACTCTAGTCAAATATCAAAACATTGCTGCAAACCCTCTGGTGTTTGACAAAAATAGTGCAATATCATGCGCGTATAATAGCTAACATATTTTTAAAGATATACATCTCAATCCCTTCATATCTATTTTGTAAAGGCTTTTCTTCTAAGTCATTTACATATAACGAGAGAAGCAAAGGAGATAAAACAGTCTCCCTGCCGAGCTCTTAACATATCAGAAAAAAAATCATTCCTGAGACTATTGCTAACTTTAACTCTTGATTTGATACAATCGTACTTGCTTCTTATAGCATTAAAAATAGCATTAAAAATAACTCTAACGCCTTATTAAATTTTGTCATATGTTCGATCTAACCACTAAATCGAAAGCTTTTCTACAATCTATAAAATCGCAATTTTAACTTTTCATTATATTTTGTCATATGGAAAACGAGTCCATAATGTTTAAAAAACATTATCAACAGTGCCAAATTATCTGGAAAAATGCCTAAATGAAACACGCATTAAAAAGAATTACCATATATAAAAAATCATTAAACTATTATCTAGATATAAGCTTTTGCTAAATTTGAAGTGCTTGATGGATTTGAAAATATATTCTTTTGAACTTCCTGAATCTAATTCTGAAAACATAACTTGAAATTGATTGTTTGCAAAGCATTCGTTAAAATACAAAATATCCTCATCTGAATTTAAAAATGAATTATTAATACTTTTAAAATAGTGTTTGAAAGTAGAATGATTAATTGTGTTTGTTTTCACCCGCATACTTGTTTGAACATATTCCAGTATGTCTTAGTATTTTATAAAGCGTTCGGCATCGCTATGACATACCCTGATATGTACCGAATTTAATGTATTTGCTTTAGTTTGAACTTATTTTACAACAATTTTTGAACAGGTTATTACAGCATTGTATTAATCACACTCGTTGGCACGACGTAAAGCGACAGTGTGGTCGTTGTGGGAACGAGCGGAGTATCCTGATAACATCCTCTTGTCCGGCTTTTTTACCACAATCCAAACTCACATGTACCCAGGTCGGGATTCGAACCCGTTACGCATTGACAAGAAGTGAGTGCGCACACCACTGCGCTAACGGGACAAACTTTGAATTATGACAAAGGTTAAAGTTTTCTCATTACGTCTTCAACGACATGGTCGATACTGATAGCAGCAAATATTGAATTACCTCGAGTTTTATGAAAGAGAGACGAGCTTGTGTTCAGTTGTGTGTTGTTCCTCTTGCTGTTGTATGCTCGGTTCTTTTTAATGATGATGATGATGATGATGATGATGATGATGATGATGATGCTTCTACTGCTGCTGCTGATGATGATGATTATGGTGATGATGATGATGCGGTTGAGAATGATAAGGATGATGATGATGATGATGATGATGATGATGATGATCATGATCATGATCATGATGATGATGATGACAATGTGAGAATGGAGATGATGATGATGATGATGATGATGATGATGATGATGATGATGATGATGATGATGATGATATTAAGTTTAAACTGAATTTATTCACACCCGTAACTAGAAAAGAGACACGAATGCATTGAATTTGAAAAAAAAATCGTATACAAATTGCCCCATGTATCTACCTTGATCAGGTTTCTTTTTAAACTCGAGTTCAAAAATTGTAGTTTGCGATTAGATAAACAAGTAGACAATATCGGTCATCTGCTGAGCATTCTTACTCGTAATCAGGGGGTCAGTGGTTCGAACACACTTCGCACACCTTTTTTAAACGTAGGTAAAGGTAATAACAAAGGAAAATATTTTTTACGAGCTGTTACAAGAATCGGTCAAATTCAGAAAAACTGAAAGAGAGTTCTACTGCTTGTTTTGAAAATTTCAATAATTACTGAAATAAAAAAAAAATGTTCTAAGATGTCACAAACGTGTAAATAACTTATGTACATGTAAACATAGTCTGATATAAGCATTTCGCATCTTAAAGGGAGACAACTGTGTCAAATTAAAATATCATCTTCCTGCATTCAAAATTTGAATCAATCAAGAATCAATCTTTATACTGACATAACAATTTTTCTTTTTTTCATAACTGTATTTGTTGTGCTAACAATGATTTGGTTGTAATAAGTCTCGCGTTTATCAAGAAAATTATCGAGATCTTTAAACTCGTTTTTGTTTTACATATACACGATCAAGGTCTGTATTGCGAAATTCCGCCTACAGAGGTCAGATAAGGTCGACCGGTTCATGCAAAATGATAGCAAATTTTATCGTACAGAACAGAAAGTTAAGTGCGAATGTAAATATGTTTTTTTTTAATGTGTTCACGTCCTTGAATACCACCCAAGTTATTATGTCGGCCAGCCAGTACATTTCGTAAAACAAATAGCTACACCTTTCAGCAAATATGTTTTTAAAGGATTTCATATCTTATTTACACAAGTTGTGCAATTAAACATAAATGTAATGCCAGGGATCCCGATACCCTCATTCTCCTACCCAAGATAAGTAGATCCATTTATATGCCAGGCTGGAATTCTTTATCTTGCCAACGGGTAAAAACAAACAAGTACCCAAAGGTAAACAATAAATTAAAATACATTTTTTCACGATATTTTGTTAAACAGAGGTCGGAGAAAAAACATCGACGATGGCCGCTCATGTAAGATAGATTCATTCCATCCCTCACGCATGGTGTTCTGAGGAAATGTTCGGTAAAATTCGATGGCCGCTCGTGTAATATAGGGTCACCCTAACCCTAGCGCGTGATGTTTTGGGGGAAATTCGGTAAACTTCGATGGCGGTTAGTGTAAGATAGGTTCACCCTAACCCTCGCGCATGGTGTTCTGAGGAAATTCGGTAAACATCGATAGCCGCTAACGTAAGATAGGCTCACCCTAACCCTCGCGCATGGTGTTCTGAGGAAATTCGGTAAACTTCGATGGCCGCTCGTGTAAGATATGTTCGCCCCAACCCTTGCGCTTGGTGTTTGAGGAAATTCGGTAAACTCCGATTGCCGCTCGGGTAAAATAGGTTAATCCCAACTCCCGCGCATAGTGTTCCGAGGACATTCGGTAAACTTCTTTCTAACAGAACACTCTTCACATGGGTTGGGATGAACCTATCTTACTCTCTCGGCCGAGGAAGATACTTATATTCTTCTGGAAGGTTGTAGCAGAATGTTTAATAAATGTTTCACTCCATGCCCATGATGCAACTATTACTCATTCGTCGTAACAGTGTGACCTACATTTTACAATGTCCTAAATTATACAGATAAGTTTTAAGTTCACTCGGTTGTAATACAAACTTTCATCTGATAACAGCTAGCCTTTCACATACGCACTTAAAAGAATATTTATCAACCCATTTCCCAAATCATTTATCTTAAGGTAAGACTTATACCTCAATTTAAAGATATATCAAGGTGACTTCAAAATGGTTATCTTTAGCAAGTTGGCAGTTTTTAAAGCGGGGACGGTCTAGCAAACAATTGAAGTAAACAGATCAAAATTAGAACATAAAAAACGCTTCGCGCACTTTTTAAAAGCGTTCAGGTGAACTTACTTTATGAATAACAACACCACGTTTGTTCTAAATGCAATGATAACGATTAGATTATGAGATCACACTAACGCAAAACCCTATGAGGACTGAAGCGCTCAACCCATTACCTAGCCATGGGGTGGACCATTTGTTGGCTTTAATGAGCAAACCATTACATTCAGAACTCCTCGGCCATTTTTCATCGAAAACAACCCTGGATGTAATTGGGAGGTTTTCTACGTCAAAAATCTTAACATGGAGCGACGCTGCAAGTAGATCGCGTAGTAATTTCAATTTAGCAGTTAAACTTAATGACTTTAGTCTTGGGAATCTTAATTTATTAATGCAAGTATACACTTCACTCAGAATCAATTAAGATGTAATAAATTCACATTATTACACAACAATTAATTTACACTATTATTTAAGATTTTACGAACTACATGTATTTCTAATGATGCACCGGCATTCATTGGCATTTCTCTGATTTTTTTAAAAAAAATGGTTATCTTCAATATAACAAGAGATAATAAGAGATTAGTGTAAACCTTTATGGGTTAATGTCCAAGCAAGTATACATGGACCGATTGCCAATGCAATCACTCAATGGACCGATTGTCAATACAAGTATTCATGGACCGATTGGCAATGTAGGTATTCAAGGACCGATTGACAATGCTGGTATGCAAGGACCGATTGCCAATGCAAGTATTCAAGGACCGATTGCCAGTGCAAGTAGTCATGGACCGATTGCAAATGCAAGTATTCAAGGACCGATTGGCAATGTAGATATTCAAGGACCGATTGACAATGCTGGTATTCATGGACCGATTGCCAATGCAAGTATTCATGGACCGATTGTCAGTGCAAGTATTCATGGACCGATTGGCAATGTAGTTATTCAAGGACCGATTGACAATGCTGGTATTCAAGGACCGATTGTCAATGCAAGTTTTCATGGACCGATTGCCAATGCAAGTATTCATGAACCGATTGCAAATGCAAGTATTCAAGGACCGATTGGCAATGTAGATATTCAAGGACCGATTTACAATGCTGGTATTTAAGGACCGATTGCCAATGTAGGTATTCAAGGACCGATTGACAATGCTAGTATTCAAGGACTGATTGTCAATGTAAGTTTTCATGGACCGATTGCCAATGCAAGTATTCATGGATCGATTGGCAATGTAGGTATTCCAGGACCGATTGACAATGCCGGTATTCAAGGAACGATTGCCAATGCAAGTATTCAAGGACTAATTACCAATGCAAGTTTTTTTATGAATCGATTGCCTATGCAAGTATTCATGGATCGATTGCAAATTCAAGTATTCAAGGACCGATTGGCAATGTAGATATTCAAGGACCGATTGACAATGCTGGTATTTAAGGACCGATTGCCAATGCAAGTATTCATGGACCGATTGTCAATGCAAGTATTCATGGACCGATTGGCAATGTAGGTATTCAAGGACCGATTGACAATGCTGGTATTCAACAACCGATTGTCAATGCAAGTTTTCATGGACCGATTGCCAATGCAAGTATTCATGAACCGATTGCAAATGCAAGTATTCAAGGACCGATTGGCAATGTAGATATTCAAGGACCGATTGACAATGCTGGTATTTAAGGACCGATTGCCAATGTAGGTATTCAAGGACCGATTGACAATGCTGGTATTCAAGGACCGATTGTCAATGTAAGTTTTCATGGACCGATTGCCAATGCAAGTATTCATGGATCGATTGGCAATGTAGGTATTCCAGGACCGATTGACAATGCCGGTATTCAAGGAACGATTGCCAATGCAAGTATTCAAGGACTAATTACCAATGCAAGTTTTTTATGGATCGATTGCCTATGCAGTATTCATGTACCATGTTCAAGGCAAATTGGCATGTACCAACAGTGTAAGTCCTTACGAAATAATGTACAGCGCAAGTCTTCCTTGGCCAATGTTCAGTACAGGTTTGCATGAACCAAGATATAGTGTAATATATAGTGAAATGTATAGTGCGAGTCTTCAAGAGACAATTTTCAACGTTAATCTTCAAGGCACAACGTTCAACTTAAATACATATGGAAAAATGTCAATTGTAAATATTTCTGGTTCAGTGTTCACCGTACACCGTTTTGGACCAATGTCCAACATAAATCTTGATTGGCCAAAGTCCAACGTAAATCTTCATTGGCCAATGTTAAACGTAAGTCTTCATTGACGAAAGTCCAATGTAAATCTGTATTGGCCAATGTTCTAAGTAAGTCTTCATGGACCAAAGTCAAACGTAAATCTGTATTGGCCAATGTTCAACGTAAGTCTTCATTGCCCGATGTTCAACTTAAGACTTCATGGGCCAATGTTTAACGTAAGTCTTCATGGACCAATGACAAACGTAAGTCTTCATGGACCAATGCTCAACGTAAGTCTTCATGGACAAATGTCCAACGTAAGACTTTATGGACCAATCACCAACGTTAGTCTTCATGGACCAATGCTCAACGTAAGTCCTCATGGACCAATGCCCAACGTAGGTCTTCATGGACCAATGTCCAACGTAAGACTTTATGGACCAATGTCTAACATAAGTCTTCATTGACCAATGTCCAACGTAAGTATTCATGGAACAAAGTCAGACGTCTTCATGGACCAATGCTCAACGTAAGTCTTTATGGACCAATGCCCAACGTAAGTCTTCATGGACCAATGTCCAACGTTAGACTTTATGGACCAACGCTCAACGTTAGTCTTCATTGACCAATGTCCAACGTAAGTCTTCATGGACCAATGCCCAACGTAAGTTTTCATGGACCAATGTCCAACGTATGTCTTCATGGACCAATGCCCAACGTAATTCTTCATGGACCAATGCCCAATGTTAGTCTTCATGGACCAATGCCCAGCGTAAGTCTTCATGGACCAATGCCCAACGTTAGTCTTCATGGACCAATGTCCAACGTTAGTCTTCATGGACCAATGCCCAACGTTAGTCTTCATGGACCAATGTCCAACGTTAGTCTCCATAAACCAATGCTCAGCGTAACTCTTCATGGACCAATGTCCAACGTAAGACTTCATGAACCAATGCCCAACGTAAGTTTTCATGGACCAATGTCCAACGGTAGTCTTCATGGACCAATGCCCAACGTAATTCTTCATGGACCAATGCCCAATGTTAGTCTTCATGGATCAATGCCCAACGTTAGTCTTCATGGACCAATGCCCAACGTTAGTCTTCATGGACCAATGTCCAACGTTAGTCTTCATGGACCAATGCCCAACGTTAGTCTTCATGGACCAATGTCCAACGTAAGTCTTCATGGACCAATGCCCAACGTTAGTCTTCATGGACCAATGTCCAACGTTAGTCTCCATAAACCAATGCTCAGCGTAAGTCTTCATGGACCAATGTCCAACGTAGACTTCATGAACCAATGCCCAACGTAAGACTTCATGGACCAATGTCCAGCGTAAGACTTCATGGACCAATGCCCAACGTTAGTCTTCATGGACCACTGTCCAACGTTAGTCTTCATGGACCAATGCCCAACGTCAGACTTCATGGACCAATGCCCAGTGTAAGTCTTCATGGAACAATGCCCAACGTAAGACTTCATGGACCAATGTCCAACGTAAGTATTCATGGACAATGTCCAACGTAAGACTTCATGGACCAATGTCCAACGTAAGTCTTCATGGACCAATGCCCAGCGTAAGTCTTCATGGACCAATGCCCAACGTAAGTCTTCATGGACCAATGTCCAACGTAAGTCTTCATGGACCAATGCTCAACGTAAGTATTCATGGACCAATGTCCAACGTAAGTATTCATGGACCAATGTCCAACGTAAGTATTCATGGACTAATCATTGACCAATGTCCAACGTAAGTATTCATGGACCAATGTCTAACATAAGTATTCATTGACCAATGTCCAACGTAAGTATTCATTGACCAATGTCCAACGTTAGCATTCATGGACCAATGTCCAACGTAAGTATTCATGGACCAATGTCCAACGTAAGTATTCATGGACCAATGCCCAACGTAAGTCTTCATGGATCAATGCTAAACGTAAGTATTCATGAACCAATGTCCAACGTAAGTATTCATGGACCAATGTCCAACGTAAGTCTTCATGGACCAATGCTAAACGTAAGTATTCATTGAACAAAGTCAGACGTCTTCATTGGCAAATGTTCAACGAGTATCTTTATGGACCAATGTTATAGATCGTAGTCCACCGTAAGTCTTTAAGGAACAATGTTCAACGTAAATCTTCAAGGGGCAATGTTCAGCGTAAGTCCTCATGGACCAATGTCCAATGTATTTATTCATGGACCAATGTTCAGCGTAAGTCTTATTTGAACAATGTCAGATGTAAGTCTTCATGGACCAATGTCCAACGTAAGTCTTCTTTGAACAATGTCAGATGTAAGTCTTCATGGGCAAATGTCCAACGTAAGTCGTTCTTGATCAATGTCCAACGTTAGTCTTCATTGACCAATGCCCAACGTAAGTCTTCATGGACCAATGTCCACCATAAGACTTCATTGATTCAAATCCAACATAAGTCTGCATTGACCAATGTCCAACCTAAGTATTCATTTACCAATGTCCAACGCAGGTCTTCGTGGACATATTGTCGAACGTTAGTCTTTATGGACTATTGACTAACGTAAGTCTTCACTGACAAATGCCCAACGTAATTCTTCGTGGATTATTGCCTAACGTCTTCTTTGAGTGACCAATGTCCAACGTTTGTCTTCATGGACTTGTATCCAACATACGTTTTAATGGATTAATGTTCAACGTAAGCCTTTATTAACCAATGTTCAATGTTAATCAACATGAGACACAGTCCAACGTAAGTCTTCATGAAACAATGTTCATCTCAATGTTTTATTTACCGTTTTATTCGTCTCACACTAGCCGGTGTCTTTTCCAATATTCAGTAAAAGCCCTTATAAGGCAATGTTCTTTGGAAGCCATACATTTCCATTTTCAGAATAGCAGCAATGGCCTGTACCTTGTGTTTATCTTAACGGAATTATATTCAAATTATTTTTTTACAGAATAAGCTTTACTCCTTCAACATTCGAAGTTTTGCATGTAGTGTTTGCAAAATCTCATATAATGATATACAGCACAATATATAAATACACAATACATAAATACACAATACATAAATACACAATACATAAATACACAATACATAAAGCACCAAATATGGTGCATTTTCAAACGGTTAAGCTCAATATCGATAGCATGTCTTTGATCCATATTAATCTTCGTAAAATATCAGTCAAGTGCGAACGAACGTTCAAATAAGATAGTTCATTAAAAAAACTCTTGATAGCCTTAATGTATTACCCAATTAATTCACCGATATATTCCCAAAAGATAATATTTAAAGTAATGCATTTACAGTAGTATCTTTTTGTATCTAATTAATATTATATGTTGAACTTGTGTTATCATGTGTAAATAGTAGTAAATAAGTTACATCAAACAAATGATATCGGCTGATATAAAAATGAAGTGCAGCTGTTTTTGCATCGCCTTGTTTTCTCCTTTATAGGGGCGTTAAAGTTAGAGAGCACCAAAACCTTCGATAAATTAACATGGCTTAGTACCTGATGTCATTAAAACCATGTTGTGTGCTTGACCCTGAAATGTTATTGTCTTTATTGGTCAATGTTCCATTTCAGGCTCTGTAAGTCAATAAAATCCTTCATGGGTCAACGTCCAGTGAAAGCTTTTATGGGTCAATGCTCTATGTAAGGTTTTGTGGGTCGATGTTCATTGAAAGCCTTAATCGATAAATGTTTAATAAAAGCCTTTAAGTGTCAATATTTATTGAAAGCCTTAATCGATCAATGTGCAACGAAAGCTTTTATAGTCGAATGTGCAATACAAGCCTTTATGGGTCAATATTCAATGTAGCCCTTTATTTGACAACGGACTTACGTTGAACATTGTTTCATGAAGATTTACGTTGAACACTGCTCTATGAGTTCTTGCATGTGACATTGTTACATTAAGACTAACAATTCACCTTGGTCCATAAATACTCAACACTAGTCCATAAAGCATTTAGTGTAACATTGGTCCATATGGACCATTGTCATATGTAAGTCCGTGTGGATCGATGTCAAATGTAAGCCTGTATATGGACCATTGTCATTGTCATACGTAAGTCCGTGTGGATCGATGTCAAATGTAAGCCTGTATATGGACCATTGTCATACGTAAGTCCGTGTGGATCGATGTCAAATGTAAGCCTGTATATGGACCATTGTCATACGTAAGACCGTGTGGATCGATGTCAAATGTAAGCCTGTATATGGACCATTGTCATTGTCATATGTAAGTCCGTGTGGATCGATGTCAAATGTAAGCCTGTATAATGACCATTGTCATACGTAAGACCGTGTGGATCGATGTCAAATGTAAGCCTGTATATGGACCATTGTCATTGTCATATGTAAGTCCGTGTGGATCGATGTCAAATGTAAGCCTGTATATGGACCATTGTCATATGTAAGTCCGTGTGGATCGATGTCAAATGTAAGCCTGTATATGGACCATTGTCATACGTAAGTCCGTGTGGATCGATGTCAAATGTAAGCCTGTATATGGACCATTGTCATATGTAAGTCCGTGTGGATCGATGTCAAATGTAAGCCTGTATATGGACCATTGTCATATGTAAGTCCGTGTGGATCGATGTCAAATGTAAGCCTGTATATGGACCATTGTCATATGTAAGTCCGTGTGGATCGATGTCAAATGTAAGCCTGTATATGGACCATTGTCATACGTAAATCCGTGTGGATAGATGTCAAATGTAGGTCCATATGGATCATTTTTAAGTGTAGGCCTGAATAGATCAATGCCCAATTTAAGCGCTTGAATGAACCATTGTTAAAGTAATCCTTTTGATAGTAATGTCTAATGTAAACCTGTATGGACTACTGTCAAAGTAATCCTGTAGAGACCAATGTTCAATGTATGACTGTTTGGACCAACTTTAAAAAAGCCATTATTGTTCAATTTTCAATGCATTGAGCCTAATATCCTTTTTTCAGAATAACAGTAAGGGTCTTTATCATAATTCAGATGCCACATACTAGTATCACATATTTAAACAATAGCATTAGAAAATGAATCTTCTAAAATATGTAATGAAAAAAAGTTAATATTGGAGGACATTTGGAACACTCGGCCATTTTCCATCGAAAACAACCGCCCGCGGATGTATTTGCATGTTTTTTCAATGTCAGAAATGTTTGCATTTAACTACGCTGCAAGTACATTGCGTAGTAATTTCAATTCAGCACTTAAACTAAATGACTTTTCCCATGGGAATCTTAATTATCGGTGCAATCAATCACTTCAGTGGCAATCAATTTAAGATTACAAATACGAAACACACGTTAAAACACTACAGTTAATAATAATATTAGTAAAACTATTGCGTACTACTTCTACTGATGTACCGCCATATGTCATAGGTTGATTTCGAAGGAAAATGCCGAGGTGTTCCAAATGTACTTCGACATGAAACTGTTAAAATTTAAACCTTTAAAGGGACTGTACACCAGATTGGCACCAAAAAGGATTTTTCTGTAACGAATCTGAGGACAATTATTTAATAAAATGTTTTACTCTTTGATAGCATAATTGTAAAATAAATACCAAAATATAAAAAAACAATCTAGTCGGAGGCCGGGTTCGAACCGGTGTCGCCAAAATTGCAGTTCAGTATTGTATCCACTGTGCTACGAAGGCTTACCCGAAATGGTTGGAATATTTAAGCTATATTCCTTACTTTGTAATATCCCGTGATACAACGACTAGCCAGATACGCATAATGAACGAATTATACTAGGTAGACATACGTAGTCATCTTTTTTAATGGAAAAAATTCGAAGAAACTGCGAAAAATAAATAAATTGTAAACTATGTGGTACTTCACTTAGTAAGTTTCAATGCATTGTACACATTCATACCAAGTTTATGTCAGTTTTCGACAAAAAAAATCGCTATTTCATCATACGGAGTACAGCCCCTTTAAAAACATGTAGAGCAACAGCGGCTGAAACCCAAATAGATGAAAGAACCCGAAACGGTGCATTTACAAAAAGTTTAGATTTAAAGATGCACCCTTACTCCCAAAGAGATGTACCACAATTGATACATTTGTTTTTATTACCGAAAGGATGAATGAATATCGACAACAATGTTTTTATGAAGGTATTTCTACCTTATGAGACGATAGTTGATCCCGGTCAATATTTTAGGACCCACCAGTCATTTAATATGTGTGCGTTTTCAGCTATTAAATTCACGGAGATCGTAAACGGTCAAGGTTAAAAGATGCACGGTTACAATCTTCTAATCAGTTATAATTATTTTTTCATAAATGCATCATTTAGTAAAAATTTTAAGGTTAAGCACTCAAAGTTAATGTTTGTGTTATACATGTGTATGAATTGGTTTTAAATAAGAATGTCACTTTAACCTTCTTGACATTTTTAACCCCCAAATTTCCTAAAAAAAATGCATTTTTGCAATAAACAACTCGCCTGTGACGAGTGTCACTTTAAACGAGTTGCATGTCTGTGCGAGACTAGGTGAAAATGTAACATCAGTTTCAAATAAATCACTTTCAAAAGATTCAGTTTACAAAAAAACACTTGATAACATTAATGTGTCACCATATACAGAACACCCTTTATCCCACATTGATAAGATAAACTCAGTCTTCCCAATAAAATATCGCGTTCGTATCTTTTAAACCTTGGTGATATCATATTCTTAAATTGTGTTATCATGTGTAAATAATAGTAAATGGAAAAATACAACGAATTAATTCTACTGTTTGTAAATTGAATAAGCGCTTCGAGATTTTGAAGCATTAAAAAGAGACGATATTTACGCCGCACTCCATAATTGACATCGTGAACATCAAAAGTATCACGTGACAAAACGCTAAGTTTAGTACTGAAAGAAAGCTCTGAGACTGCCATTTAAAGCATGTGGAGGTGCGTCTTAAATAACTTACAGCCAACAACAGGCAGAGATGAGAAAACCAACGCGTCGCGGTGACTTCAATTTAAAATGTTGGTTGTGACTGTTGTAGTTTTCATATGTCCTTGCCTCAATATATCATGACCTTGCGCTAAGAGTGTATGTCCTTGACGTTAGAGTATAAGTCATTGCCTTAAGATTACACATCTTTGGCCTAAGATTGTATGTCTTTGTCTTAAGATTGTATTTCCTTGTTTAAAGAGTGTATGTATTTGTCCTAAGATTGTAATTCCTTGTCCTAAGATTGTATGTCCTTGTCCTAAGAGTGTATTTCCTTGTCTTAAGATTGTAATTCCTTGTCCTAAGATTGTATGTCCTTGTCCTAAGAGTGTATTTCCTTGTCCTAAGATTGTATGTCCTTGTCCTAAGATTGTAATTCCTTGTCCTAAGATTGTATGTCCTTGTCCTAAGAGTGTATGTCCTTGTCCTAAGAGTGTATTTCCTTGTCCTAAGATTGTAATTCCTTGTCCTAAATTGTATGTCCTTGTCCTTAGAGTGTATTTCCTTGTCCTAAGATTACATGACCTTGGTATTGTACGTCCTTGTCCAAAGAGTTAATGTCCTTTCCTGAGAGTTTAATATCTTGCCGTAAGCGTTCAAGTCCTTGCACTGTTCATGTTATTGACCTAAGAGTTTATGCCCTTGCCTTAAGATGGTATATCCTTGGTCTAAGAGTATATTTACATGTACTAAGATTGCATGCCATTGTTTTAAAAATGTATGTCCTTGGCCTAAGAGTGTATTTCCTTGTCGTAATAGTTGTTTTCTTGCATTAAGCTGTTGCGTCCTTGTAGTAAGTGTTATGTTTGTGCCCTAAATTTGTATGTACTTCTCCTATGAGTGTATGTCCTTGTCCTAGGAGTTTAATTCCTTGCCCTGACAATTCATGTTCTGGTCCTAACAGTTTATCTCCATGCCCTAATATGTTACGTCATTATCGTAATTGCTATGTTACCTATGGTTTTATGTATGTTTCCAATTAATGTATTTCCTTGTCCGTAGAATTTAGCTCCATGTCCTTAGAGTTTAGTTCCTTGCCCTACGCGATCATGTCCGTGTCCTAAGAGTTTAGTTCCTTGCCCTAGCGATCATGTCCGTGTCCTAAGAGTTTAATTCCTTGCCCTACGTGATCATGTCCATGTCCTAAGAGTTTAATTCCTTGCCCTACGCGACCACGTCCGTGTCCTAAGGGTTAAGTTCCTTGCCCTAAGCGATCATGTCCGTGTCCTAAGAGTTTAGTTCCTTGCCCTAAGCGATCATGTATTTGTCCTAAGAGTTTAGTTCCTTGCCCTACGCGGCCATGTCCGTGTCCTAAGAGTTTAGTTCCTTGGCCTAAGCGACCATGTCCGTGTCCTAAGAGTTTAGTTCCTTGCCCTACGCGATCATGTCCGTGTCCTCAGAGTTTAATTCCATGCCCTACCCGATCATGTCCGTGTCCTAAGAGTTTAATTCCTTGCCCTACGCGGCCATGTCAGTGTCCTAAGAGTTTAGTTCCTTGCCCTACGCGACCATGTCCGTGTCCTAAGAGTTTAATTCCTTGCCCTACGCGATCATGTCCGTGTCCTAAGAATTTAATTCCTTGCCCTACGCGGCCATGTCCGTGTCCTAAGAGTTTAGTTCCTTGCCCTACGCGGCCATGTCCGTGTCCTAAGAGTTTAGTTCCTTGGCCTAAGCGACCATGTTCGTGTCCTAAGAGTTTAGTTCCTTGCCCTACGCGATCATGTCCGTGTCCTAAGAGTTTAGTTCCTTGCCCTACCCGATCATGTCCGTGTCCTAAGAGTTTAATTCCTTGCCCTACGCGACCACGTCCGTGTCCTAAGAGTTTAGTTCCTGGGCCAAAGCGATCATGTCCGTGTCCTAAGAGTTTATATCCTCTAATATGTTATATCCTTGTCATCAGGAGGGCCCTCAGTTAAATCAGTCTTTTGTCAATTATATAACCCTAGTGGATTTTTAGCGTTTATAATAGGTTGAAATATCGTCGACAAATCATGATTAATAGTTGTATTGTGTCCCATGACGTCATAATCAGCCCATTAAATATTTATTTTTAGGGTCATGACTTATTTTACCCAACTGAGGCCACAGGCGACTATTTAAAGTAAGCCATGCGCAGCTGTTTGGATCTGCATCATACTTTTAAGTTTAAACAATTTAAATTTTGGTTCTGAGCAAGGGGCGAATGTTAATAGGTTGTGCCCTTAAGTTTCACCGCTTATAACGGCAATTCCCGGAACGGCCCTTGCATCAAGGGAAATTATAATCAATTAATAATGACTGTCCAAATACATTTTTTTTTCAAAATGCCTCGGAAAAGCCCTTTTAATACATATGGAAATTACTGTTGGTTCATTTTGCACTCATGAAAATTGTCCAGTTAACTCAAGACAGTTATCAGCCCCCCGTTGACCGGATGTAAATACAGAAAAAAGAGTGCTTGTGTTCAAGTATCAATTTTTGATTAAAGTTGAATGAAAGAGAAGAAACAGGTGGACTTTTTTGCATAGAGCTTAACATAATTTGACTCTGTATTGCAAAAAATGTGTAAAAATTGGAAAAATCATTGCCTGTGGAACTATGTAAATTGGTTGTTTGTAGCTTTATTCCGTCTTGACCTCAGGGTCATGTATAACTACTCAATTTTCTAAGGCACCGCATTGGTCAACCCTATGTTTTCTTAGGATTAAATATTGTGTCTTGGATTGTTCTACAGCAACCAGTTACTTGTTGTTGTTGTGGTTTTTTTTCAATTGGGACTGTTTTAAAGTGAAAGGCCAGGTTAGTGTCTATATGAAACATATAGTAAAAATAACTGTGGTCTTAGGCCAGTTTCCAGTGCCAGCCTAAAACAAACAGAGTCTTGTTCGCGGTATTGATGGAAAACTGATAACGTTTTAAGATGCTGATGCATACAGAAAGTAAAGAGTTTGCAATTGATATTGTATCGTAAACCATCTTTTAAACAAGGGCACTGCAACGTAAGGAAAATATACACACAAATTTTACAAGCTTTATCTGTGAGCCAGATGAACACATCTTTAGGTGAAAAATACACTTATGTAGCCCTAGATTGGTCGGACTTTATGTTTCCTTTAAAAAAATACTGAAAAGTAACACGTGACGTTGACATTGACCCAATTGGCCCCAAACGCAATCCCATGAAATGTATCCATAAACTATTCAAATATACTAAGATTGGTAACAATATGCCGAACAAACTAAAGATGTTCAGTTTCAGTCGTTATTCTATTTTTAGTAACACAGCCCTCGTCACTTAAGGGGCTCCAAAACATAATATCATGTACGTTTTCCATAAACTCATTTATATACGACGTTTGGTCACAATATTTCCACCCAAACAAATGAGATTTAGTTTCAAACGTTTTCCTATTTTTATTAACAGTGAACTTGACCTTAGCCCAAGGGGCTCGAAACGCAATTCCATGAAAGGTCTTCATAAACACTTTCTACATACAAAGTTTGGTCACAATATATCGACCGTAACTAAAGATATTCAGTTTCATAGGTGAATTTGACGCCGCCAGCTCGAAAAAGTACGTATGTCATTATAATAACCAGGTTTCAAAACTCATCTTAAGATTTCATCATCGCTTTGGTATTGTTCAGTGAACTTCAAACGTACAGGGACTTTTACAATATTATATTTACAGATAATTTATGCAAAACGATTGTAATATGCAGTAAAGTTCAACAATTGGTTTAAAGTCTCACACTACCTCTCCCCTTTTAAGAAAGTTAACACGTTTGTCAACGTTTTGCTTTATATTTTTATTTCAGAAATAATATCAGGGTCGACCTCCATCGAGTCACCGAAAACAGACTTATCTTTTTGTTTTGGCCTTAGTTAAAAATAATGCACTCGTTTGAAAAAAAAAGATCAATATAACTATTTGTGTCCGAAATTGTTGTCTTGTCATTATTAGGTTCCAAAATGACTTTGAAATATCAGGGTCATTATTTACCAACGTCATTGAGTCCGACTTTGAGACTTAGGCCTAAAAGAGTACATTCGGTTCGGGTAACCCAACCCTATCTAAGAAATAGGCGCCGGCCCTACCGTTGTTACAGTCAGTTGGTAAAAAAAACAAAAAAACAAAGTGGTTGTTTTAATTTGTAGCCTAAAACCTTTAAAGCCATATACAGAAGATTACTTTAACACAATTCCCCTTCGATGACAATAAAGGTCTAATATAAAGCCTATTATCAAAAATGAAAAGCCTACCTTCCCTACCTGTTTTTGAAAAGGATGTAACCCTTTTTTTGGGGGGGGGGGCTTAGCCTCAGAAAAGCAAACTTTTGATGTTATTGTGAAATGCTATTATAGGAGCAAATACGGTAAAAATGGCATATGCGTTACAAAATATGTGTTTTTGATTATAGAACATATTATTTGTAACGCATATGCCATTTTTACCGTATTTGCTCCTATAATAGCATTTCACAATAACATCAAAAGTCATTAATTATAATATAACTATTTTGAAACATTTAAGACATTAGTGATTATGGTCGAAGGTCAGACCAACAATAATCATAATTTTATTCCTGTAATCGAAAGCATTGAAGTTCTTTGGGGTTAACATTTAAGTCTGATAACGTTTTTTTTAAATTAGGAAAAAACTTACTGTCAAGGGCCCACGTGTCGCCCATGAAAAGTCTGTCCACAAATGCCATTGTATCGTTGTAGCATTGTTCGTCCAGCTGTCTGTCTGTAGAAGTGTACGGGAAGAGGTCACTCACACTGCGCGCTCTGACAATATCAAGCAGCAACTGTACGAAGTCTATACTTCCAACAAGCTTTGCGGCAAAGTAATGATTTTGCGCTGTTGTATCATTAGAGTCCAATTTCCAATCTGCTTGTGGTTTTTTACTCTCAACTTCATCGATGAACGTTCTCAGTATTGTCAGAAATTCTTCGTTTTCGAGCACGATAGGGAGCTTGTGGAAAGCCCATGGTAACACGAAGCTAAAAAAGTAGTTGGGGTCATGGTCCAGGGACAGAAGTGGAATCGCTGATATAGCAACATCTTTCAAGTCTTGAAGTAAGGGCTTATTTTCATAAACGAGTCCCATAACTAACTTCAGCAAAGAAATGTCGTCAAAACTGTTTATGACTTGACGAATATCTATTCCGCCGAATTGGGATTTTGCCGTATTTGCCGACAACATAATCACGACGCAAGCCAGAAACACGACTGATAATCTTGGAGGCTTCATACTGAATTTAGAAACCAAGAAACTACCAGTTCTTGTTGTTGTTCTTTAAGTACATCGACTGTAATTCCTTACAAATTGTTCTTGTAATCAAAAGTCCAAAACAAAGCTTAAATGGTGATTCTAAAATTAAGCTTTATCTACACTCCTTATAAAGATCCACGCGCACAGCAATATGTCTTGAATACTGACTATTCTTTTATCATCCGATCATGTTTATGTATAATGTTAGCTATAAAATCATGGAGTTAATCCGATCAAATTCTAAATAATTATCATGCATTGTTCTGTTCACACTGTGATAAAACGTGTATCATTGATGCTCAAACTCATGATCGCCTTACTGAACACTCACTAACCCAAGGACGATGCACGCATGCACTAATAAAAGTATCACCTAGTGTTCTACCGCTGTGTGCTTTAACCTTGCGCACAATATCCCTTTGACTCCTGATAAAATCCCTCTTCAATCCCAGTACTCCGTAACTACATGTGCTATGCTGTGACACTGTGGATACGTATTGGGTTATCAATGAAACTCGGGGCTTGTCTGTAGTTTGATGATTATTTGTCTTCATTTGAAATCATATCGGTCATATCTCTGAGTTTTCTTTATCAGCATTTGAGTTAGGTCCACGTCTAAGGACAAACATCGTCACGACCTCGTTCAAGTGAGTAAAATCGTGAAATATTAAGTAAACATGATGTTCCAGCTTTAAATGTACAATAACAAGACAATTAATGTCGTGGCCATTGGACTTTATCTGCGAATGAGCAAATTTATCTGCGAGGGAGTGAAATATTTATTATTTGAATAAAATGATTTGTTTGTAATCTTGCCTGCTGCTGCTGCTGCTGCTACTACTGCTGCTGCTGCTGCTGCTGATAATGATGATGATGATGATGATGATGATGATGATGATGATGACAATAATAATAATAATAATAATAATAATAATAATAATAATAATAATAACAATAATAATAATAATAAATAAACAATAATAAGATTAATATAAGTTGTAATGATAATACTAATACTAATACTAATACTTATACTTATACTAATAATAATACTAATAATAATAATGACAAAGGCATATTGTATCCCTTCAGTGGGAAAACATTATAATGAAAAAAATCAGGTCTTTCTTTTGTACAAAACTAAAAATAACTAAGACTATGGCAGCATTAACTTTAAAAAATATGGGAATCTAAGCTACGCCTACAACCGCAGTCAAGGTGACTTGAATTGTATCAATTACATTCACAGCATCAACAACAACAGCACCAGAAAGTTAAAACTGATATATTTAATATAACATCTCTCAAAACAAAAATGTCTACACCGACTCTCAGAATGGTAGGAATAAAAAAGGTTTTAAAATTAAATAAATGCCAATATGTGAAAATTGATAATGATGCATCTTGATTTTGACATGGGAAAAACATGATTTCTTTGTGCATCAAAAACCGGCTGACATATGTGTTAGAAATAAGGGACAAACGGGATCCTATTTTTCCCACCTGTGAATATTGTGATCTTGGAAAAGTATGGTCCTATAGGGCACTACTGCTAGATTTGTTTTGTGGCGGATCCGTGGTCTAGCGGTTACACACCTGTCAATTCAGGGGTCGCACGTTCGATTTCACGCCACACCACTAAAGCTTAAAAGTCGTCTTTCAGAAGAGCCCGTGTGACAGGTCTATGCACTGCCGCACGTTAAAGAACCGGGATAGCACTAACCAGGGTTACATTCTGACTGTACACTATGCTCCAAGAACCTAATATGACTAACAATCTTACCGACTGCGAGTATAAATCAGCACAATAACTACCCACACAATTGGCGAGCACGATGCATCAGCACCTGCTTCACCAATTCGAGAGATGCAACGAAAAAAATCCGAAAACATGAACAGTCCGATTGTCACAAAGTGGCCGTAGAGAGACATGCTACCCTACCTGCACGGACTAAAGACATCGGAGAAACAATTTCCGCAGCCCATTTGAAAGAGAAAGCCCACGACAGGGCACAGCTCATGACCATAGTGCACAACATACGGTTCCTCCCACAACGTGGTATGGCGTTCAGCGGACACGACGATGAAGAGGGCAAATTTCATGCAGCTACTGAAATGCACGGTCAAGCGGACCCTACCATCCTGTCATGGGTCGAGAAGAAAGCTGGCATATATACTTCGCCGACAATCCAGAATGAGATTATTCAAATCATGACACTATGAATAATCCGGAGAGGCGTCAATAGCGTGCTTGAAGATGCGTTCTTCACGATCATGGTGGATGAAACCACGGACGTATCCAACCGAGAGCAAGTTGTGCTAGTACTGAGACAAGCAGACAGTGAGCTAAATGTGCAGGAAGATTTCATCGGACTATATGTTGTGCCATCTATCCATGCTCAGACCATCACCAATATTATTAAGGACACTCTAGTACGCATGAGACTGCAACTATCCAAGTGCCACGGGCAGTGCTGTGACGGAGCCGGAACCAGTAATATGTCAGGCGCAAAGCGTGTGGTCGCTGCAAACATCACCGCAGAAGAATAATGGACCATCTATACACACTGCTATGGGCATGCTCTCAACTTGGCTGTTGGTGATACAAAACGAGGCAGTAATGCACCAGTCAATTGTAACCACGCACCCCCCCCCCCCCAGGTCCGGGGAATAGCGGGGACTTTGACTTTCGGTCCAGCCAACCCCGGGTAAAATCCCCGCCCTGCAGGGACGAACTGATGGTAAAACCACCGCCAAATGCCCCTGCACCCAAGGGACCCTAGGTAAGGCAAATTCCCCGCTATATTTTGCGTTAATACAAACCCCCCGCATTCACCCGGCACTGTGGGGCCACCTGTAAGGTAAAAACACGGCCCATTTCCACGGCTATCCCCGGTATACCCCCGGTCCTGGGCGGGGGCGTGGTTACAATTGACTGGTGCATAAGGTTCTCATTGGACGTAGTATGTGCGATATCTAAGCTTGTGAAGTTCTCATTCAAACGTGACGGACAGTTTGAAGAACTGAAAAAGGAGATGAGCCCCGACACACCTGGATTTGGAGTGCAAGTTCTGAATGATAGTGCTTAGATTATTCGACTAAGTGTGCATAGTCATGTATTAAATGTGTTTGATTTATTGTGACTATTTATAACCTGAACTCACTGGAAATCTGGTCTTTCAATGCTTAAAATTGAAAACAAAATTTCGACGGGTAAGTTTCATATGCTAAACAATATTTGACTGTTCTATATATGTCCAATACGCTATTATTATCTACTGTTCTGAACCAATCTTGTTTAAACGTATCGTATAATCTGAATTTGAAAGCTTCAAAGAATACATGTTCATCAGTATTGGGAACATTATCAAAGACAACAGCCAAAATCATCGAACATTTTTTAACATTATAAACCCAATTGAAACAACCTTAAGTGCAGTAATACACAGCCCGATTATACATATATATATATGCTGTTTTAAAAAATAATATTGTCAGTGGTAACAATCTTGAACCAATATTTTAATATATGTGTGTATCTATGCAAATATAAAGGGTATCTGCCTAATTCCCCATAAACACATGCATTGCAAGTATAAGTTCTAATTCTCAATAATCTTTTACAAAATTTTAAGTGAATTCTCTCTATTTCTTTAGATTTAGTAAATCCCCATACCTCTGCTGAGTCATTTAAGATGGAACCAACAAAGGTATTAAAAAGTTGACATATAATATTGGGTTTAATATAATAATCGCGACATTTGAAAACAAAACATTCATTGCCTTAAAGCTGCACTCTCACAGATATACCGTTTTTACAACTTTTTTATTTTTTTATCTTAGAAAGAGCAAATTTTTGCGTCAATATCTGCAAACCAATGATAAAAGATGGCTGACAAAAGATCAGATCGCAGTTTTTCATATTTACGTTCGAAAATTAATGTTTTATGGCCTAAACCGTAACGCTTTAAATAAAAATGCATAAAACATCATTAACTTAAATATAAAAAACCTGCGATCTACTTTTTGGTCAGCAGTCTTATATAACTGGTTTACATCCATTTTTCGCATAAATTGGCTCGTTCTAAGACAAAAATAAAACAATAGTTGCCAAAACATTCAATCTGTGAGAGTGCAACGTTAAGGGCTGTTCCATTCAAATGTTCCTGATTCAAAATAAAATTTCCAGTTTAATTTAATACAACACTTCGCGAACAATTCTTATATTCCATATTCCTCTCGACGAACACAGGATCAGTTCCATTGAAGGCAACAGGTACATGTAATTTGTGTTATTAATGCACCAGTCAATTGTAACCACGCCCCACCCACCCCCATGTCAGGGGGTATATCGGGGGAAATGTGCCGTGTTTTTACCTTCCAGGTGGCCCCACAGTGTCGAGTGATGCGGTGTTTTGTTTAATCTCATTGTCCTTACTGAAAGTTCATACATCAATGTTAAAAACATTTCCACAATTTGACAATGCAAATTTTAAATAATAAATAGTTCTCCCCTTAGGCCTAAATAGCAGGGTGGAGAATCACTGCTTTTTCCAGCACCCTGCTGCATTTTACTACAACCTGCTGTGTCCTTTTGTTTGAAAGAGTAAATTTTCAGAAATAATAAGTATACATAATTTTGACACTAAAGTAAAGATAACATCAAAGGTATTCATATCAAACCATTAGTATCAAAATTAGTTACAACACAAAATCAATAAGAATTGAACATTGGCCCTTGTTAGTGCCCCTTAAAGATTCAATGGTGCCCTTTTTTATCTAGCACTCTGCGCTTTTCAAATCCTGGCTGGGGCAGCCCCAAACAATGAAATCGAATAGATTCGGCGGCTTTTCAGGGGTCGCTTCTGTTCCCCAGGCCCAAGGGAGCATTCACTTAAGCTAAACCAATACACAAATGTCTAAGATGTGGACACCAAACGCTAATTACAAAGAAGCTACTAAGAGCACATCGTGCCACAGTAATTATTATGTCAGAATAACCGGACCATACATTGTAATCAGGATTTAAAAATCGATGGCTCCAAGCTGGAAAACAGAAAGGCCACAGGTAATACCTTTCAATGCGGAGTAGCGCCATAACATATAAGCCGATCACTATAACAAAGAATGTCTTCACACATTCCTGGCGTTTTGTTGAGAAAGAAAGAACCTTGACACAATAGAGTACTTATCAAGATGATTGTTGTTAATTTTAAGTGGACAATAGGTGATTGGAAATTACGAGGGAAATGTGTTGTTTGCCTTTTGTTGTGAAAAATACCTGGATGCGAATGTTTGATCATTTGAAATTGACCTGATATATAGTGCGTGCTCTGACCGGGGAGGTATAACTTGACAAAAGAAGAACGCGTTTATTTTATTAGATTTTAAAGATATTGTAAACTTTTATGGCGGCGTATTACTAAAACTAAAGACCAATGAATATCTGAAGGATATACAGATACTAAGAGGAGATTTTAGTTCCAGGTAAGGAAAATATTGTCATTTTGTCAATGAGCCGGCAAATATGTCGTTGAATCGCGCCATTGAGTTTTTAAATCTGATTGTGCTAAATGACTTTTAAGTAAATGCACAGTTGTTTTTAGATATATTTCAAGTAAGCCTAGATTGTTTTTTTATGAATAGAAAAAAAATGTATAAATGAAATGATGTTGATACTTAAATTACTGTTTGTTTTGGCGTACTGGTAATGCTTCTTTTGTATTTATATATGCAAAATATATTGATTTTTTATTTTAAATATTTTTTTCAGAAACTTATTACATAACTCAAGATTTCCAAAAGCAGACGAGTAAAAAGTCCACTTCCGGTCACAGTCGCGAAAACGTGTGACAATGTTCTGTTGTCGTGGTCCCCCGTGTCTAGACGAGGCAGAACCCAGCCGGAAGGAGAAACGGAAACAGGAGAAACTACTTCCGGATGGTAAGTATATGCAGGCTACGAGTGAGTGTGTACGTGTGTAAATATCTGAGCATGTAGACTGTTTGGGAATGAGCTTATAAATACCCGTCGCCTTGTGGTAAAACATATTCAGGAAGAGGAGAAATTTATTTACCCATTCTCTAGACGTAGATCCTTTCAGAAGAATGGGGTGTTGAATTACTTATGAACCAGTCAATTGTAACCACGCCCCCCCCCCCCAGGTCCGGGGAATATTTGGCGTGAAGACAAAATCCACCCGGCACTTCGGGGCCACCTGGAAGGTAAAATACGGCCCATTTCCCCGGTTATCCCCGGTATACCCACGGACCTGGGGGTGGGGCGTGGTAACAATTGACTGGTGCATTATGCCATCGTCTTTGGTTTGGACTCCCTTAAGCGGGTTGATGTTAAGCTTAAAGTGTACCTACATGTACAAGAAAACAATGTTACAGGGCCGGTATTCATTAAACATCTCAAGAGTTTTCCTAACTTAAGTATGTCACTTGTCAAAACATAGAATCACTTCATAATATCTGAAATACATTATTTTTATTGATTTGATTAAAAAAAATATGTTAAAAAAACACCTAAATTATTTAAAAATCTGTCTGAAGATACGACTTCAGATGGTTTATGAATACCGTCCCTGTTGTGGGGCTCGGACACAACCTCTGGGACATTTGCCCCGATCTAGCTACCCGGTCGTCTGCACAAGGGATTGAGTATAGGTGAGCGATATAGGGACTGAATGGTACTCTTGGAACATCCAAATCTCATCGAACTGTATTCATATTAGTTTCAGGACATTTGGGACACTAGCAAATTGCTTATAATTAATTGTTACCAAACCCACCTCTATCAGGGCATTTCATTATTAAAGAAAAATGAAGTATTCTATGGTCAAATTTTAACATGTTCACTTTTTTTGGAAATTACGAATACAAAATCAACACATTTTTTACGCCAAGTTCATCGTCATAAATAACAAAATAATAACATGTGACATGTGAAAAAATATAATGCTAATAAAACAAATAACATACAAACAATATATAGACATTCAATTTTAAATATTAATAAGTAAATGGACAAATACACAATCCCCTATCGTTGAAACTTTGTTCCTAATCTGTTTTATCAGGGTTCAGCTGAAGTACAGATAAAAAGTGCGACCTATTTGTAACAGATACAAAGATAGCAGAAATCATCCGATATTTTCTCATAAATTTACGAAAATGAATAGAACAGTTAGTGAAAAACGTTGGCAGATTATAAAAATATTTGTCTTCGTTCCGATTCAAATGCTCCATCGAATTTTAAAAATATTTGTGTTTAATTAACCATTAAGTGTCCCGCAGTCGTCCCTAAACAAAAGCGAGTAAGCTTTGAACCACAGCAACCAAATATTAGGTCATTATTTGTGTTACGTTTGGCTATTTGAAAGTAATACATGAGACCATAGTGTTTGCACAAAGTAATATTGTATTTTGTGTTTCTTTTTTTGGCTTAATATACGGTTAGTATAAACATATAAACTCATTGTCAATTTAGATATATTATTGTGTTCGTTACTTGCATAAATTGTAAACATGAATTTCTGAATATTTTTTTTTTTATCAACATTATTTTTAAGTGTGAAGTAATATTTTTCATTTTATTCTGACGTCGCATATTAAAAGGGGTGTACATACTATTTTCACTTTTATGATGATAATAATAACACTTGGTTATTGTGTAATGTAAATAGTTCAGCAATGTATATTTTTTCAAAATCGTGAAAGCATATTTGGCCTGAAACTATGTTTTTTCAACACTGCACTATTTTTCTTACTAATCCGTAATTCATCAACGGCTTGCATAGAATTTTATAGATAGTGTTTGGAATTAAGGAACGGTTTTAGATTGTTCGTATTTTCATACAAACTAAGTAGTTTGATGCGACGATGCAGTCGTATAAGCATTTATTATGTATAAGAACAATCTTTAAGTGGTCATCATACTATTTTGTAAACTACTCACTTACTAGACCAGCCACTAGTTATATCTACCGCTTCACCTGATCAAAAAATCAATAATGTCTGATTTACAGACACAATTGTATTGAAAAATGCTGCCTTCTCGAATAAGAAAAAAAATATAATATTAACCACTGAAACATATGTGTTTTTTTATTTCTGATGGACAATGGGCATTTTAGCAATGATAGTCAAAGGGATATCGTCACTTTCGTAGTGTAATTTGATTCCGCATTTAAATTGATCATATTGCAAAACGGTATTTCAACCTTATTGGGTACTTATAACTATCAAGTGGTTTTCTATTCATTGTTTTCTTAAGTTGATTATGCTTCGTAAGCCAATTGTGTCACTGCATTACATTTATCCCTTTCAAGCGTTTTAAGATACGTAAGTGGGATAAAGCAAGCTTTCAAGAACGGATTAAACTTAAAAGCTGACACCTCCAGTTCAAAGTCTGAGATTGCGTCCATGTTTTTCTTCTCGTTTTGTTAAATTGTGATTACAGTTAAGCGGTTTAAATTACGTGTAAACATGACAGTAAGATGTTACCTAGGTGACAGACAGTGTCAGTAAATAATTAGGTATCTTTTTCATTATATACTCTAGACTAGTAGTACTTTTTACGTCAAAGATTGGCAAAAGATGTTAGTTTATACTAGTTTAGTTCAGCTTGATTATGAAGACAACTGATATGTTTATTGTGAAAGAAAGAGTTCATGCCTGAACGGGGGTTTGAACCCCGTACATTTCGTTCTGCAGCCGACACCACAACGGCATTGCCATAAAAGCTAGCTTAACAGCGAGGCTGTTGGAAGTGCCCTATACGGCTGACACTACATGTACCAAAGATTGGCAAAACATATTAGTGTATACACATTTTATTTAACTTGATTATGAAAACAGCTATCGTATCCGTTTCCTGGACAGAAACCAGTATCCCTAGTGGGAATAGAACGACCAACCTCAAGTGTGAGAGGCGGGCACTTATTCCACTCGACCACTCTCGTCCTTTTTACATGTTAGGAACTGTGTGCATGTATGTGTGTTTCTTAGGAAAACTATATAATATAATACATAAACCACCTGAAGAAGACATAGGCAAAATTATTATAGAACGCCATTCGAAAGATATTGGATTTGCAGTGTTATAGATTCTTGTTGTTCAAAAGTGAATTACGGAACACAGATTGTATTTATTATGTTTTGCTTATTTGTTGTCCCTAGCCATGCGTTCCGAATCTCCCCAAAGAATTTTTTTACAATTTCAAGTCTGAAATGCTGTATTTTGAGCGTATTTTATAACTCGTTTTCTTCTACATTGAAATAAAAAGTAAACTTGAACGATTTTAAGGGGAGGGGTGGGGTGCACCGGGTGGATCCGCTAGTGGGTATACGTCGCTTTATTTGTTATCGTTTGTACTGCAGAAAGAACACAAAGAAAACACACTCAACTATGATCAGAAATAAGGTTAGTTTAAACAGAAGTTATAAATTAATTTATTTGAGTTATTAACTTCATACTATCTTTTATATTTTCAGACAAGAAGTCACATGCCACCCTTCATGACTCGATATATATTCACCAGCCAAACAACATGCATGCTCGCTCCGGGGAGCGGCCAGACTCCACCCGTATCCAGAACATGCTGCACGCAAACCAGCGTTTCATGGACCCACGTGTAAAGCACGTGACAAACGTTCACAATGACATGCACGTAAAACTGGCGGGCTTTCAGCAAAGGGTTACGGGATACGTCGAGGGGAGTTACAGGATCGTAAAAGTGCCGCTGTATACCCGGAAACCAAGCCAACCGCAGCATGCGAAAACACACGGCGAATTGGCAAGGACTAGCACGCCGGCGTGGACTGTGATAGGAAAAAACGAAATTAATTTTGCACACGAGAACGACAGCGATACTGAATCCTTTTCCACCAAACAGATGGCGGCCATCGCCCAGTTGGACTATACGATAGACAAATACAAAACTGATAGCGATGACGAAAGTGTGTCTCCCACAATTGTTGCCGATGTCTTACCGCCTGGTGTGTATGAATCATTTGACGAGGAGAAAGAACTGCGTCCAAGCGACTCTGATCAACCTCCATCTAGGTCATCAAGCGTCAGTGACAAGTCCGGTAGCTCTCGTTCGGGAATTATTTCAAATCGGATGTCCACCGGAAGCGAGAAGAGAAAAAATAATTCTGTGTCGTTCCAACTTCCGGAAGAGCACGTGGACAAGCCGTACGCTCCAATGCAGACTAGTCGAAAACACAAGTCAACTACGCATGCGCAACTGGAAATGACCCCTAACATTTCGCCGCCATCGACGCTTATTATTAAAACGGGTAACGTCAAACTTGCGCATGCGGGGAACGGTATTATTTTGGAAAACCAAAAGAATCGAAGACTTTCCTTTGGCCCATTTAAGGGGTCGTTCAGAGACCTGTTTTATGGAAAATTTGCCAATTCGAAAGAAATGCCGGGTGAATTCAAAAAAGGTAGCAAATATATGACGCCTGGAATTATGGAAAAAGTGGAATCTTTCGAAAACATTCATGATCCATTTGTATTTGTTAATCAAGGCCAGGCCAGACCCCAGAGCGCAAACGGACTATCTCGGCGTCACACATTTCGATAACCTTTGACAGCCATTTAGTAACCTCAATGAATTTTGACGTTGACATAAGGGTTTTACCTTCAATTTTAAAAAACTTCAACGTGATTTTCTAAATTCTTAGAGTAGTTTAAATGTGACCCAAATGTCATTTGAAGAATTTTTTTCAGTGCCAAATGTTTATGACATTTCAATGTTGCTTAACCATACTATATAAATATAGTTTTGAAACATGTTTAAAACATTTTTATATCAATTGTAAGTTTGTTAATGATGAATTATTTTTATTATATATTTACCTGTATATTATGTCATATAGAACGACTCTATATTTCTTCATTGTTATCACCAAATTTAGGGCAGCTGCTTTTAACACTTCAGTAATTAATGTGTTCATTATTTTTTCATACCCAAGGTATCAGGCCCACAAATATGTGCATTTTTTATTCTTTGTGACCATTATTTTTCATAATAATGGATTTCTTGAGCAGAAAAAGAAAATGTCAAAATTCAAACGAAAGTATTATAATAAAAAAACGTTTTTGTTGATTTTCGGCCTTTAAAGATTGCAAAATGGGTATTTTTGATTGTAAAACGGATAGTTCACGCCCGATTGCAGTTAATATTAAGACCAAACATACGGACTTTAATCTTTGTACAAAGTTTCGGTTTGATGTACTTTAAGTTATTGACTTTACGTATTAATAGTCAGCAAGCAAGTACGTTTGATATGAGGTCAACAGGGATTACAATGTAACATGTCCATTACACTTACTGGAGCTATTCAAAAACTACCTCATTTGTCGATCGGATTCCGAAAGTATTTTTACTTTAACTTTTTATCACATTTGCTCTGTATATATTTCTCTCTTTTTATGCCTTTTCCGTTCTTTTTTATTTCATTTCTTTAATTTTATCATCGTTATTGAAACCAATACCTTTTTTCTTAAGAATGTATAAGAAGCATTTATTAATTTTAGCTCCGTTTTAATTCTAGAAGTAACATTTATATAAATAAGTGTACTTTTAAAAGATATTTTTAAAGCTAAAAAAATGTTGGATAAAAACAAATTTATGAAAATTTTATTATCGTGTTTATAGAATGACAATTAGTTACTGAACACTCATATGCTATTTTGTGGAAAGTGTTCTTCAACCCATGTACTTATAGAAATAAGAATATGTATCTATATATGTGTACATAATGTATATAATGATATGTGTGTATATAAAGAACATTGTATTTGCTAAAATTAACAAACAGAACTTACATTCATGTGTTGTTTTTGTGTAAAAATGCATGCGTTTTTGTATGCTAAGGGATACAATATAATTATTATCTTCTTATATTTTAAGACTTGCGTTTTCTATTTCTCCAAGTATATATGGTAGTTAAGCAGACACAATTCAAAACAGTGGCACAACAAGTGGTTATAACGAACAACAAATTATAAATATCCCGTCGCCAACAACAAAACAACAACAATGGGTTCCTTCATTTGATAAAACGGCGATTTTTAGATCGTAAAAATCAAGAAAAAGTATCAAAGCAGATTGTGAGTGATCCAAATGTTATTTAGGAATACTGTGAATTTCAACACAACAAGAACAGTCAGTAAGGAGAGTCATTAATAGAGGAAGAATTAATAAAAATTGAGCTATTAAATATTGAGGACAGCGGCATGTTATAACTTTCTACTACTTTTTCGTAGTTTTGGTATTCATATTTCACATGCGTGGATTTCCTCATCAGAGTAGATTATCATATATGTTTCGATGAATCATATCGTTTTACTCATCATTTATTATTGATATTAGAGTGGAAATATTGGATTTTATTGACAATTTGAGCGCATAACAATGAAACGCATAGCTATAACTGTCAGTGGTTTACCACGTAGAAAACATATTATCAAAAGAGCGAAGAAACTACATGTATAACAACTGTTAGTGGTCAACATTATATGTTGTCCAATGGGGAGACAGTACGATAAATCTGCGATCATTCAAGGACGCCGGGGCCCGAACTGAAACCTCGAGTGATCCGATGTTTCGAACGACCAATGTTTCCATTTTTGCCCGTTTTATGAAATGTCTAAAAATGTTTTTTTTTTCAAAGTTTGAAGTCGTCATACCGGTTGTTTACTTAACATGCACTCACAAGTATTGTAATACATTTACTTAAGTAAATCAGCAGTCGGCCGTTATTGAGTTAAATCATAGGAATGGGTGGATATAAACAGTCACTGGCTCAGTTATGCACCAGTCAATTGTAACAACGGCCCTTCCTCCCCCCCCCCAGGTCCGGGGAATAGCGGGGACTTTTTGACTTTCGGTCCAGCCAACTCCGGGTAAAATCCCCGCCCTGCGGGGACGAACTGATGGTAAAACCCCCGCCAAATGCCCCCGCACCCAAGGGACCCTAGGTAAGGCCCATTCCCCTCTATATTTTGCGCGAAGACAAAACCACCGCATTCACCCGGCACTACGGGGCCACTTGAAAGGTAAAAACACGGCCCATTTACCTGGGGGAGGGCGTGGTTACAATTGACTGGTGCATTAGAAGTACGGTAGTAGTTCATACAATGTAATGTAGTCCAGTTTTTTTAAGAATAATTAAACAGAAATGTCAGATTGGTTCAGACCTATGATTGAAAGAAAGGCTTAATGTTCACTCGAAACATCTTAAGTCCTTTAAAACAGGAATGTTTTCTCGAAACATCTTAAGTCCTTTAAAACAGGAATGTTTTCTCGAAACATCTTAAGTCCTTTAAAACAGGAATGTTTTCTCGAACCATCTTAAGTCCTTTAAAACAGGATCAAGTTAAGCTCACTATTTCTGCTTTTGTTTGGTTTTTGTAATGCTTATATACTTAAAAGGTTTTGGACTGTATTAAAGGAAATATATTTATGATTATCACTATAAAATAAGTTTATTAGGTAAAATCGAGAATAAGTTAAAATATTGGCTCATTGAAGTAAGCTACTTAAGTTTGGTACGCTTAGGAACATTTTAGAACTTCGAAAAATGGTTCAGTGCGCTTTAAAAACCGATTCAAGTGATATGTCATTTTCGTTAAACTGCCAGTTGTATTAAATGAACTTAAAAGAAAAAAAGAAAAACCGTAATATTACAACAATGTGGACAAAATTACAAAATCCCATCTGATCTGTAAAGGCGCCGTGGCTACTGGATACATTAACGACTTATTGAACCGCGACAATCATAAATGGATTGTTTCATATATTGCTGATATAGTCAGTTTTTATCATCATGACATGCCAAATAAATTTAAGAATGAAACCTAAATTTACAGCCTATGAAATTGCAGATAGGCAATTATTACGTACTAAGGTTAACCATAAAGAATTTCAACATTCGCGGGTGTTCAAATGTCCGCCCATTGCCAATCATCTGATATACACTCCCTGCGTCAGATTTTGTGTTGACAATGTGTCAGTCATTCATATTGAACGCTCATTCCGCCCATTCTTAATCAATGACATTTTAATTCAGGTCATCTAACTATAACAAAGACAAAAGAAATATAAATAATCGTGCAAGTATCCTTGACCTTTGTTACATTCGGGCCTCCATTCTGTTTGACAGCATCTTTCACACTGACGTCACATTCACTACACGACCTATGTATGCGTATCGCGGTTAAATGACGTATAGTAAGAAGTGTCAAATCATGTTTTTGACATCTGAATGTGACCTTGATATTGACCTTAGATATGTTGTATAAAAATGATATGTTGATAAAAAATAACCACTGAACAAAATCGAATAATATGAATGTATGTCGTGCTTTCTATGAATTAGTCTAAATAATTTAAACATGTCAGGGATAGCGAGGCCTAAAGGAATGAAAATAACTGGTGATTATATAACAAATGCTGACAAGAACACACGGACATAGTAGGCAGGTGCACAGAGACTTGAATGTATGATGCAGATCCCAACAGCTGCCCCTGGCTTACTTTTAATAGTTGCCTGTGGCCTCAGTTGGGTAAAATCAGTCTTTTCCCTGAAAATAAAAAAATACAACATTTTATGGGCTGCTTAACACGTCATGGAACACAATTCAACTATTAAACATGATTTGTCGACGATTTTTCAACTTTCTATAAAATCAAAAAATCCACTAGGGTTATATAATTGTCAATTATATAACCCTAGTGGATTTTTTGCTGTTGGGATCTGCATCATACATTCAAGTCTCTGTGGGCAGGTGCGTTACAAGTCCGTCCAGGATGGATGTGCTTCCGTGATTTTTTTTTCAATTTTATTTTCAATACCCGTAACAGCGTTTCCCTGCAACTTTGTTGAACCAGGCATATGCATGGAGCACATGTAGGATACATGCGCAATGAGTTTTATGCGGTATACAACGCCAGCATCAGTCTTTACTGGCAATTTAAAAGATGTATACTAAATATATTTAAAAACAGATTTCGTGTTTAGTATAGTATTTACATGACGGATTGTTATAATTAGCATTTAAAGTTTGTTTAAAGCTGCACTCTCGCAAATTGACTGCTGACAAATGATCTGGGCCGGAATTCATAAAACATCTTAAGCCATTGGTTAACTTAAGTCGATTAATTAAAGTCCACATTAAAGGCAAAAAAATAGTTGTTTTAAAGGTATAATGGTATGTATATATTCAATAAAATCAATGAAATAAAGTATTTAAGATATTGATAATATCAACTGACTAGCGAGATACTTAATTTAGGAAAATGGTTTAAGTTTGCAAAGACTAAAGGTGGTTTGAATACATGCTCAGTCGCAGTTTTTTTATATTTACTTTCAAAAATGATGTTTTCTGAAATCGTTACTTATGTTTTAAGAAAAATGAAATTTAAGGCAGATCAATGCTATTGTGAATTATCTTACATTACTGATTTGAAGGCATTGATGCAAAATAAGCTGATCCTGTGAAATTGTGTTTTTCTTAATGTCTAAACTGTCAATCTGTGAGAATATAGCTGTAAGATACTGTATTTGAGCTGTAAGATACTGTATTTGAGCTGCAAGATACTGTATTTGAGCTGTAAGATACTGTATTTGAGCTGTAAGATACTGTATTTGAGCTGCAATATACTGTATTTGAGATGCAAGATACCGTATTTGAGCCGCAAGATACTGCAAGATACTGTATTTGAGCTGCAATATACTGTATTTGAGCTGCAAGATACCGTATTTGAGCTGCATGATACTGTATTTGAGCTGCAGATACTGTATTTGAGCTGCAAGATACCGTATTTGAGCTGCAAGATACTGCAAGATACCGTATTTGAGCTGCAATATACTGTATTTGAGCTGCAAGATACCGTATTTGAGCTGCAAGATACCGTATTTGAGCTGCAAGATACCGTATTTGAGCTGCAAGATACCGTATTTGAGCTGCAAGATACCGTATTTTAGCTGCAAAATACCGTATTTGAGCTGCAAGATACCGCATTTTAGCTGCAAGATACGGTATTTGAGCTGCAAGATACTGTTTTTGAGCTGCAAGATACTATATTTGAGCTGCAAGATACTGTATTTGAGCTGCAAGATACTGTTTTTGAGCTGCAAGATACTGTATTTGAGCTGCAAGATACTGTTTTTGAGCTGCAAGATACTGTATTTGAGCTGCAAGATACTGTAATTGAGCTGCAAGATACTGTATTTGAGCTGCAAGATACTGTATTTGAGCTGCAAGATACTGTATTTGAGCTGCAAGATACTGTAATTGAGCTGCAAGATACTGTATTTGAGCTGCAAGATACTGTATTTGAGCTGCAAGATACTGTATTTGAGCTGCAATATACTGTATTTGAGCTGCAAGATACCGTATTTGAGCTGCATGATACTGTATTTGAGCTGCAGATACTGTATTTGAGCTGCAAGATACTACAAGATACTGTATTTGAGCTGCAATATACTGTATTTGAGCTGCAAGATACCGTATTTGAGCTGCAAGATACTGTATTTGAGCTGCAAGATACTGTATTTGAGCTGCAAGATACTGTATTTGAGCTGCAAGCTACTGTATTTAAGCTGTAGGATACCGTATTTGAGCTGCAAGCTACTGTATTTGAGCTGTAAGGTTCTGTTTTTGTTGTATTGGCGCCATATTTCTCATTCTGGCGTGTTGGTGTACAAACACACACGCTTAAAGGCAAAATAAGACAGATCAACAACACGACACTTCAGTTATATTGTCGTTTTGTTGCCTTACAAAAGGCGTTTTTGCGCTCCGTTATGTTGGCGTCTGTTGGTGACAACATGCCAGAAAGTGATTGAATAATTCAGCCATCATAGTTTTCAATAAATATTTTTCACATCTTGGTCAGTAAAAATGAAATAGTTAACTTTGCATGGCGCTGGCCTAAAGCCACCTCAGACTGTAACAGCGCGTTTATTATCGCCAAATTCAACGTGCGTCGACGTAATATTTCATTTTGACGTCATGTATTGCGTCATTTGGTCACTTCACGGAAATGCCGGAGCACAGTCGATTAAACTGCAGGGCGTGTCATGCCTTTTATCCGAATGTGAACATTGTAAAGTGTTGCAGCAGAGTCTTAGGTAATATTGATTTAAATTGTATGTTTCTCAGCAATTGATTACAACTCATGAAAAAGTTGAATGTCTAAAATTGAGGATTGCTGTCCGATCCGATGGTTCCGGTGTTTCGAATGTTCATGTTCATGTTTCTCTATATTTTTTAATTGATCTTTGGAGATAATCAAAGATATGCATACCACTGGCGATTCCACGGGGCGCAGCCGGGGCGCGTCACCCGAAAATCGTCCAAGTTTACTTTTTATTTCAATGTATGAGAAAAAAGTAATAAAAGGCGCCCAAAATGCACAATTTCTGAGGGAGGAGCGCAAGTCGAAAGGTTACGCCCGTAAGATACACCCCTTTTCACGTCAAATCCTGGATCCACCCCTGTACATTTCTTTATATGACATGGATTCCCCTATAAATGCTTCACTAAAATGCCTGTATAGTATGAGAAAACAATGCGATCAGACAAAGGGCTGTTACTCAAGTTTGACGGTGTAATTAAGCTTAAAGGTTATCTTTCTTTTCAGTAACGAATTAAAACCACTTGATTATTAATAAATGAAGAAGTTGTCAAAACAGTAAATCTGTGAGAGTGCAGCTTTAAGACTAATACTGAATACCAGTCCAGATGTTTGACTGAAAACTACACTTTACATTCGTGAAGAAGATAAATAACATTAACAACTATGTATTTCCAGGCGAGATCAGTTTCTGCGAATCTTGCCATCGCCGTTACCATCCCGCATGTAATAATCACGTGAGCGCAGTGCGGCACGAGGACCGGAAGTGTGATTCTTGCTTGGCGCACGAGGCCACTGTCGTCTGTCCGATGTGTACTGGTAATGTTTGAGTTTTAGGTCACATCACATTTTAAAGTCTAAAAAAAATCAAATGTGTTTATAATTTTGTAATGCTCCAGTCACCTGTAACCACGGCTCCCCCAGGTCCGGGGAATAGCGGGGGCTTTGACTTTCGGTCCAGTCAAGCCCAGGAAAAATCCCCGCCCTGCGGAGACGAACTGCTAGTCAAATCCCCGCCAAATGCCCCCGAACCCCAGGGTCCACAGGTAAGGATCATTTCCCGCGAGTTTGGCGCAAAGACAAAACCACCGCATTCACCCGGCACTGAGGTGCCACTTGGAAGGTAAAAACACGGCTCATTTCCCCGGCTATCCCCGGTATACCCCCGAACCTGTGGGGGCCGTGGTTACAATTGACTGGTGCATAAGCAAGTGTTTAAATCACTTTTTAGTCAATATTACGTCCACAAAATGCAACTCTGTAAGTTTTGAACATAATTATATGTTCACTTTAAACACACGTGGTAAGAGGTTTTCACAGTTATATTTTTTTCGTAAAGAATCCAACCCACACATAATCTGGCCCCAATTTCTGGAAACCTCTTAAGCGTAAAAACAAATTAAGTAGGTTATATCTTTAAGCCAAATTTCTGACCTTTTCTTAATTATGACCTTACTAAATAAAACATAGCTTATGGTGGTAAGCTTACATATCATTTCCTTTTGATGTCCAAAAACTGTTAAGAATGTAAATATTGCACAAATTATACCAACACAGAAAATGTGAGCTTTGCTTAATCCTTTAGAAAGGGACTTAAGACGTTTCGAGAAATTTGGACCAGATTTTCAAAAGTAATGATTCATCTTGATGCCAGGTAACTCATGTAGTTTTTGTATCAGTTGAAAGGTTATTGCTGGCTAAATGTAAAATAAATGACGAAAATGCATTACACGTGAACAAATAATGTTTTTGTTTTTTTATTTACCCGACCGACCCATTTTTTTCTCCCGACCCAACCTTTTTATTGCCGTAGGGTGGTTTTATGAATGAACATGTTTAAATTTGACCATTTTAAATTTGAAACGTTATCCGGGTTCTCAAAAAAAGAATAAAACAACAACACTTTTTTGGCTTTTCACTAAATTTCTACAGTTTGTATGTAATTGCACTTTATTACAACTAATATCGGACGTGGAACACACATATTGCAATCTTTGAAATACCACACTGATATATATATAATATAAGGTATATAAGGTGTTTGTTTTCCTTTTCTGCACAATTGATACAAAAATGAAAAGGGATAACCAGGTTTCAAAAGAATCTACATGTTATGTATGCAGTAGATATCTTAACCCAAATTCTAACTTTGGCAGGTCGTCTTACGCCGGTTCAGCTATGTAGGAAATGTAGCGAGCAGATTCACATCGACCTATACCTGTGCCATCTAGACCACGTGTTCAGTGTTTCATCTTAAATTCACATCAACCCATACCAGTTCCATCTAGACCACGTGTTCAGTGTTACCCCAAGATTCACATCGACCTATACCAGTGCCATCTAGACCACGTGTTCAGTGTTCCACCTTAGATTCACATCGACCTATACCAGTGCCATCTAGACCACGTGTTCAGTGTTCCCAAAAGTTCACATCGACCTATACCAGTTCCATCTACACCAAGTGTTCAGTGTCCCCACAAGATTCACATCGACCTATACCAGTGTCCTCTAGACCACGTGTTCAGTGTTCCACCTTAGATTCACATCGACCTATACCAGTGTCATCTAGACCACGTGTTAAGTGTTCCACCTTAGATTCACATCGACCTATACCAGTGCCATCTAGACCACGTGTTCAGTGTTCCACCTTAGATTTACATCGACCTATACCAGTGCCATCTAGACCACGTGTTCATTGTTTCACCTTAGATTCACATCGACCTATACCAGTAACATCTAGACCACGTGTTCATTGTTCACCCAAGATTCACATCGACCTATACCAGTTCCATCTAGACCACGTGTTCAGTCTTTCACCATAGATTCACATCGACCTATACCAGTTCCATCTACACCACGTGTTCATTGTTTCACCTTAGATTCACATCGACCTATACCAGTTCCATCTAGACCACGTGTTCAGTCTTTCACCTTAGATTCACATCGACCTATACCAGTGCAATCTAGACCACGTGTTCAGTGTTCACCCAAGATTCACATCGACCTATACCAGTGCCATCTAGACCACGTGTTCAGTGTTACCCAAGATTCACATCGACCTATACCAGTGTCATCTAGACCACGTGTTCAGTGTTCCCCAAGATTCACATCGACCTATACCAGTTCCATCTAGACCACGTGTCCAGTGTTACCCCAAGATTCACATCGACCTATACCAGTGTCATCTAGACCACGTGTTCAGTGTTACCCCAAGATTCACATCGACCTATACCAGTGCCATCTAGACCACGTGTTCAGTGTTACCCCAAGATTCACATCGACCTATACCAGTGTCATCTAGACCACGTGTTCAGTGTTACCCCAAGATTCACATCGACCTATACCAGTTCCATCTAGACCACGTGTTCAGTGTTACCCCAAGATTCACATCGACCTATACCAGTTCCATCTAGAACACGTGTCCAGTGTTCCACCTTAGATTCACATTGACCTATACCAGTTCCATCTAGACCACGTGTTAAGTGTTCCACCTTAGATTCACATCGACCTATACCAGTGCCATCTAGATCACGTGTTCATTTTTCCCACAAAATTCACATCGATCTATACCAGTGAAATCTAGACCACGTGTTCAGTGATCCACCTTAGATTCACATCGACCTATACCAGTGCCATCTAGACCACGTGTTCAGTGTTACCCTAAGATTCACATCGACCTATACCAGTGTCCGCTAGACCACGTGTACAGTGTTCACCCAAGATTCACATCGACCTATACCAGTTCCATCTAGACCACGTGTCCAGTGTTACACCAAGTTTCACATCGACCTATACCAGTGCCATCTAGACCACGTGTCCAGTGTTACCCCAAGATTCACATCGACCTATATCAGTTCCATCTAGACCAAGTGTCCAGTGTTCCTCCAAGAATCACATCGAACTATACCAGTGTCATCAAGACCACGTGTTCAGTGATTCCCCAAGATTCACATCGACATATACCAGTTCCATCTAGACCACGTGTTCAGTGTTCCACCTTAGATTCACATCGACCTATACCAGTGCCATCTAGACCACGTGTTCAGTGTTCCACCTTAGATTCACATCGACCTATACCAGTGCCATCTAGACCACGTGTTCATTGTTTCACCTTAGATTCACATCGAACTATACCAGTGTCATCTAGACCACGTGTTCAGTGTTCCACCTTAGATTCATATCGACCTATACCAGTGCCATCTAGACCACGTGTTTAGTGTTCCCCCAAGAATCACATCGACCTATACCAGTGTCATCTAGACCACGTGTCCAGTGTTACCCAAAGATTCACATCGACCTTTATCAGTTCCATCTAGACCAAGTGTTCAGTGCTCCTCCAAGAATCACATCGAACTATACCAGTGTGATCTAGACCACGTGTTCAGTGATTCCCCAAGATTCACATCGACCTATACCAGTTACATCTAGACCACGTGTTCAGTGTTCCACCTTAGATTCACATCGACCTAAACCAGTGCCATCTAGACCACGTGTTCAGTGTTCCACCTTAGATTCATATCGACCTATACCAGTGCCATCTAGACCATTTGTTTAGTGTTCTCCCAAGAATCACATCGACCTATACCAGTGCCATCTAGACCACGTGTTCAGTATTCCCCCAAGATTCACATCGACCTATACCAGTGCCATCTAGACCACGTGTTCAGTGTTCCCACAAGATTCACATCGACCTATAGATACCTGTGCCATCTAGACCACGTGTTCAGTGTTTCATCTTAAATTCACATCGACCTATACCAGTTCCATCTAGACCAATTGTTCAGTGTTCCCACAAGATTCACATCGACCTATAGATACCTGTGCCATCTAGACCACGTGTTCAGTGTTGCATCTTAAATTCACATCAACCCATACCAGTTCCATCTAGACCACGTGTTCAGTGTTTCATCTTAGATTCACATCGACCTAAACCAGTGCCATCTAGACCACGTGTTTAGTGTTCCCAAAAATTCACATCGACCTATACCAGTTCCATCTACACCACGTGTTCAGTGTCCCCACAAGATTCACATCGACCTATACCAGTGCCATCTAGACCACGTGTTCAGTGTTCCCACAAGATTCACATCGACCTATAGATACCTGTGCCATCTAGACCACGTGTTCAGTGTTTCATCTTAAATTCACATCGACCTATACCAGTTCCATCTAGACCACGTGTTCAGTGTTCCCACAAGATTCACATCGACCTATACCAGTTCCATCTAGACCACGTGTTCAGTGTTACCCCAAGATTCACATCGACCTATACCAGTGCCATCTAGACCACGTGTTCAGTGTTACCCCAAGATTCACATCGACCTATACCAGTGTCATCTAGACCACGTGTTCAGTGTTACCCCAAGATTCACATCGACCTATACCAGTTCCATCTAGACCACGTGTTCAGTGTTACCCCAAGATTCACATCGACCTATACCAGTTCCATCTAGACCACGTGTTCAGTGTTCCACCTTAGATTCACATCGACCTATACCAGTTCCATCTAGACCACGTGTTCAGTGTTCCCATAAATTCACATCGACATATACCAGTTCCATCTACACCACGTGTTCAGTGTCCCCACAAGATTCACATCGACCTATACCTGTGCCATCTAGACCACGTGTTCAGTGTTCCACCTTAGATTCACATCGACCTATACCAGTGCCATCTAGACCACGTGTTCAGTGTTCCCACAAGATTCACATCGACCTATAGATACCTGTGCCATCTAGACCACGTGTTCAGTGTTTCATCTTAAATTCACATCGACCTATACCAGTTCCATCTAGACCACGTGTTCAGTGTTCCACCTTAGGTTCACATCGACCTATACCAGTGTCATCTAGACCACGTGTTCAGTGTTCCACCTTAGATTCACATCGACCTATACCAGTGTCATCTAGACCACGTGTTAAGTGTTCCACCTTAGATTCACATCGACCTATACCAGTGCCATCTAGACCACGTGTTCAGTGTTCCACCTTAGATTCACATCGACCTATACCAGTGCCATCTAGACCACGTGTTCAGTGTTCCACCTAAGATTCACATCGACCTATACCAGTGCCATCTAGACCACGTGTTCAGTGTTCCACCTTAGATTCACATCGACCTATACAAGTTCTATCTAGACCACGTGTTCAGTGTTCCACCTTAGATTCACATCGACCTACACCAGTTCCATCTAGACCATGTGTTAAGTGTTCCTCCAAGAATCACATCGAACTATACCAGTGTCATCTAGACCACGTGTGCAGTGATCCCCCAAGATTCACATCGACCTATACCAGTTCCATCTAGAACACGTGTTCAGTGTTCCACCTTAGATTCACATCGACCTATACCAGTGTCATCTAGACCACGTGTTCAGTGTTCTACCTTAGATTCACATCGACCTATACCAGTTCCATCTAGATCACGTGCTCATTGTTCCCACAAAATTCACATCGATCTATACCAGTGAAATCTAGACCACGTGTTCAGTGTTCCACCTTAGATTCACATCGACCTATACCAGTGCCATCTAGATCACGTGTTCAATGTTACCATAAGATTAACATCGACCTATACCAGTGTCCTCTAGACCACGTGTTCAGTGTTCCACCTTAGATTCACATCGACCTATACCAGTGTCATCTAGACCACGTGTTCAGTGTTCCACCTTAGATTCACATCGACCTATACCAGTGCCATCTAGACCACGTGTTCAGTGTTCCACCTAAGATTCACATCGACCTATACCAGTTCCATCTAGACCACGTGTTCAGTGTTACCCTAAGATTCACATCGACCTATACCAGTGTCCTCTAGACCACGTGTACAGTGTTCACCCAAGATTCACATCGACCTATACCAGTTCCATCTAGAACACGTGTCCAGTGTTACCCCATGATTCACATCGACCTATACCAGTGTCCTCTAGACCACGTGTACAGTGTTCACCCAAGATTCACATCGACCTATACCAGTGCCATCTAGACCACGTGTCCAGTGTTACCCCAAGATTCACATCGACCTATATCAGTTCCATCTAGACCAAGTGTTCAGTGTTCCTCAAAGAATCACATCGAACTATACCAGTGTCATCTAGACCACGTGTTCAGTGATTCCCCAAGATTCAAATCGACCTATACCAGTTCCATCTGGACCACGTGTTCAGTGTTCCACCTTAGATTCACATCGACCTATACCAGTGCCATCTAGACCACGTGTTCATTGTTTCACCTTAGATTCACATCGACCTATACCAGTGCCATCTAGATCACGTGCTCATTGTTCCCACAAAATGCACATCGATCTATACCAGTGAAATCTAGACCACGTGTTCAGTGTTCCACCTTAGATTCACATCGACCTATACCAGTGCCATCTAGATCACGTGTTCAATGTTACCATAAGATTAACATCGACCTATACCAGTGTCCTCTAGACCACGTGTTCAGTGTTCCACATTAGATTCACATCGACCTATACCAGTGTCATCTAGACCACGTGTTAAGTGTTCCACCTTAGATTCACATCGACCTATACCAGTGCCATCTAGACCACGTGTTCAGTGTTCCACCTTAGATTCACATCGACCTATACCAGTTTCATCTAGACCACGTGTTCAGTGTTACCCTAAGATTCACATCGACCTATACCAGTTCCATCTAGACCACGTGTTCAGTGTTACCCTAAGATTCACATCGACCTATACCAGTGTCATCTAGACCACGTGTTCAGTGTTACCCTAAGATTCACATCGACCTATACCAGTGTCCTCTAGACCACGTGTTCAATGTTCACCCAAGATTCACATCGACCTATACCAGTTCCATCTAGACCACGTGTCCAGTGTTACCCCATGATTCACATCGACCTATACCAGTGTCCTCTAGACCACGTGTACAGTGTTCACCCAAGATTCACATCGACCTATACCAGTGCCATCTAGACCACGTGTCCAGTGTTACCCCAAGATTCACATCGACCTATATCAGTTCCATCTAGACCAAGTGTTCAGTGTTCCTCAAAGAATCACATCGAACTATACCAGTGTCATCTAGACCACGTGTTTACCCCAAGATTCACATCGACCTATACCAGTTCCATCTAGACCACGTGTTCAGTGTTCCACCTTAGATTCACATCGACCTATACCAGTGCCATCTAGACCACGTGTTCATTGTTTCACCTTAGATTCACATCGACCTATACCAGTTCCATCTAGACCACGTGTTCAGTGTTCCACCTTAGATTCACATCGACCTATACCAGTGCCATCTAGACCACGTGTTAAGTGTTTCACCTTAGATACACATCGATCTATACCAGTGCCATCTAGACCACGTGTTCAGTGTTCCACCTCAGATTCATATCGACCTATACCAGTGCCATCTAGACCACGTGTTTAGTGTTCCCCCAAGAATCACATCGACCTATACCAGTGTCATCTAGACCACGTGTCCAGTGTTACCCCAAGATTCACATCGACCTATACCAGTTCCATCTAGACCACGTGTTCAGTGTTCCCCCAAGATTCACATCGACCTAAACCAGTGACCACGTGTTCAGTGTTCCACCTTAGATTCACATCGACCTATACCAGTGCCATCTAGACCACGTGTTTAGTGTTCCCCCAAGAATCACATCGACCTATACCAGTGTCATCTAGACCACGTGTTCAGTGTTCACCCAAGATTCACATCGACCTATACCAGTTCCATCTAGACCACGTGTCCAGTGTTACCCCAAGATTCACATCGACCTATACCAGTGTCATCTAGACCACGTGTTCAGTGTTACCCCAAGATTCACATCGACCTATACCAGTGCCATCTAGACCACGTGTTCAGTGTTACCCCAAGATTCACATCGACCTATACCAGTGTCCTCTAGACCACGTGTTCAGTGTTACCCCAAGATTCACATCGACCTATACCAGTGTCATCTAGACCACGTGTCCAGTGTTACCCTAAGATTCACATCGACCTATACCAGTGTCATCTAGACCACGTGTTCAGTGTTACCCCAAGATTCACATCGACCTATACCAGTGCCATCTAGACCACGTGTTCAGTGTTACCCCAAGATTCACATCGACCTATACCAGTGTCCTCTAGACCACGTGTTCAGTGTTCCACCTTAGATTCACATCGAACTATACCTGTGCCATCTAGACCACGTGTTCAGTGTTACCCCAAGATTCACATCGACCTATACCAGTGTCCTCTAGACCACGTACGTGTTGCTTTATACCAAATAAGCCTTATTTTATAAGGTATATTTAAAGATTACTGCCAAGTGCATTTCAAGTATACAGGCTAGGAATTTAAGATTACTTTCCTATACCTAGCGGGCATTCCTCTGATGCAAGAGTTTTTCATTTATAAGACTACACTCCCCTAGGCTGCTGAAATAATTCATTAAATAAGAATTTCCTGTGAAGTGTAGCATTTATAAATATTATTCATTTTACCTTCATTGAATGTTCGGTTAACACTTTGAACTTTGGTATTTGCTATTTCAATAACAACTTGATATTCTTGGTGACGCCCAATCATCGGACGTTATAATTTTCAATGTTTTTAATAAACACAGTAGAATTCACATGTGTTAACTTATGATTAGCGCCTGTTTATGAAATATTGAACTTTGGCATTAAACATTTCATAAACAACTAGAAATCACTGGTAACGCCCAATCGTCCGACGTCATCATTTCTAATGGTTTCAATACCTTATTGAAACATTCAACTTTGTTATTAAATAATATATAAACTGTTGAAAATAACTAGTGACGCCCATTCTTCCGACGTCATCACTTTTGATGTGGTAATCATACTTAAGAAACATCGGTCTTAACTATTTTATTAACAACTGTAAATAACTGGTGACGCCCAATCGTTCGACGTCATCACCTTTGATGTGTTAAATATATCTAAGAAACATCGAACTTTGGTATTAAATATTTTCTAAACAGCCATAATTAAAAGGTGGCGCATAATCGTCCGACGTCATCACTTTTGATTTGTTAAATATGTTAAAGAAACATTGATTCAACTTTGGTATTAAATATTTTATAAACAGCTAGATAATACTAGTGACGTCCAACCGTCCGACGTCATCACTTATAACGTGTCAATACTTAAATGAAACATTCAACTTTGGTATGAAATGTTTTTAAATAGCTTTAAATAACTGGTGACACACAATCGTCCGACGTCATCACTTTTAAGGTTATTAATATTTTTATAAATCATTGCACTTGGTATTAAATGAACAGTTCAATATTCTTGATGCCGCCCAATCATCCGACGACATTACTTATTATGTTTTCAATACTTGAATGAAATATTCAACTTTGGTATTATTTTTTTATAAATCGATGTAAATCGCCGGTGCCGCCCAATCGTCCGAGGTCATCGCTTTTGATATTTTTCATTTTAGCTTTTGTTAATGAAAACAATGTAGAATTGCCACGAGGAGCGTTTTCTTAGTATTGCCGGGTGACCAAATAAGGATGTCTTGGCAGAGATGTGATTTTAAATCTCCGCATTCCACCTTGGCATCCGCATAGTTTTTGAGCAATGAAATCCAGTCTGAACCATTGTTGGTAGTATTTATATGGTATATGGCACTTCCGACGGTCTTAAGCGTCTCACAAGGCGGCGATGACACGAGTTGGTATGGGGGTTTAACCCCAGGCCACAAATTAATAGATTAGGTACCCATTTCAATAAAACATCTTAGTCAGAAACCTTAAGAGTGCTCAGTGACAACTGTCAAGTAACGAGCAGAATCTTTGCCATTTATATACCTACGATATTTTTTTATTGAAACGCAGTTATCTCCAAACACGAGCAGTGTGTGTATACCACGTAATAAATGACGTCATAAATGCTACGTCGGAAGGCAATATTTAGCTTCGATTGAAGACTTAAAACAATGATAACTTTTCATTATCGTTACCATTTCAAATGCAACATAGCGCAGTCTATGCTGCTTACGGAGCCCCGCCTTCGGTCTTTTACCAAATTTTGATTGAGAGTTTAGTTTCTTATAACACTTCGACAGACCTTTTCACAATACGGCCGTCTGACGGAGCACTGTCAAAACATTGTTTTGGAAACAGGTTTGTCGAAGTGTTTGATGAATCTAATCACCTTATCAAACTCCGGTTATAAAACAAAGGTGGGGCTCTTTAAGCGGCATAGATTGGCCTTTGTTTCATTTAAAATGGTGCAGTAAGCGAAAAGTTATCTTTGATTTAAGTCTTTATTTTAAGCAAAACATTGCCTTCCGACGTAGCATGACGTAATATATCACGTGGTATACACACACTGACGAGGCTACGCCTGGAAATTTACTATCCCATGGCATAAGACCTTTATTGAAGCGAGCCGGACGGTTTTCATAAAATATCTTAATTCTTTTTCTACTTTAAGTCAATTTCTAATTTGATCAGAAATACTCTGTTTACATTGATTTTATTGAATATACATATATTTTATGTTAAAACACGTGTCCTTTTCGTGTAATTAAATATGACTTCAAAATCGAATCATGTTGAGATATGACTTCAGGACTTTTATAAATATGACCCTCGGCTCTAGGGTAGATGGTGCAAATCTAGCGAGTGTGATGTAAATATTCTGTAACCGGTACAGAGCGATGCCCGGATACATTATCGTGCAACGACTAGATACCGCCCATCCCTGTACATGGACGCTTGGTACGAGTGGTCAATAACAGCAGACAACATGAGCCCTATAACATATGCCTGTGCCACTGCTATGCTCAGGTACTGGATTTCGAGCTGCAAATCCCATTGCTGTTAAAATGAAAGCGCTGAAAGAAGGCTGAAGGCGTTATATTACTTTTATACAATTCTGTTTACAGGCAATAAAAATCAAACAAAAAAATATATTGAGTGGCCCGAAACAGTAATCGACAAGTGCCTGTCTTCATCTAAGAATAGGTCATGTATATCGATGATTTTCTTGCATACCGGACGTGTTTCCGGTCATGTGACCAGTGCTGGAAAAACCCATCTTACATACCCCATGTAAGATGAGTCACGTGCAACAACGCGCCACTTTTTTATTATATGATTTATGAAAAATATATTATGCCATTTCAATAAAGCGCAATCAAATATATATGTAAGCAAGACTTTTAATAAAATTTGAAAATAAATAATCGTACAAAGACGCTATTTTTAGTTATTTAAAATTACTGCGCTATATGACGTCAGTAAACGTCGAACGCGCTTTTTGGTGTAATTGTACAGAAGTTCCTTTTCTACGTCATTTTTTTCCACAAATTGATAAATTGAGATATGCAAGAACAATATAAATCATGTGTTCCGGTCCGGATCGAAAAATCCGACCCTCGGGCACGCTGCGTGGCCGGTAACTCGGCAAGCCTAGTTACCGGCTTACGCACGTGCCCTCGGGTCGGAATTTTCTATCCGTACCGGAAACACATGATAGATACTTATAGTATCATACAATTAGCTAGTTTCATAACAGTAACTGATAAACCTTTATGTACTAGGATATATGAAGAATACTTTATCGCGCAGGTTAGAAAAAACTAGAACTCCTCGAGTCGGATGTGTCGCCTGATGAATTATTTACTGTCGACATTATAGCTGTAAGATTGGCATTTTATACAATATAGACATTGATGTTCCCATTTAACTTTCAAGTGTAGGTGGCATTTGAACTGAAGGTAACAGCTTAAGCCAGAAAAAAATTAACACGAACATTTACAATGGGCAATAACTCTAAAAATATGAAGCAAGAGTTACGGTTCTTGTGCACTGCACTTGCCCTCAATGAGATCTAGCTATGAAGTTTCAAGTTGATACCTCTTATATTCTTCAAGATATGCCCCAGACAAAACTTTAAGCATGAAAATTAACAAAGTGCAATAACTCTAAAACTTAGAAAGCAAGAGTTACTGTTATTATGCACTGCACTTGCCCTCCATGAGATCTATCTACATATGAAGTTTCAAGTTGATAACTCTTATATTCTTCAAGATATGCCCCGGACAAAACTTGAAGCATGAAAATTAACAAAGGGCAATTACTCTAAAAATATGGAAGCAAGAGTAACAGTTCTTGTGCACTTGCCCTCAATGAGATCTTTCTACATATGAAATTTCAAGTTGATACCACTAATAGTTTACCAGATATGCGTCGGACAAGTGAAAACGGGAAGCGGATGCCAACAAAGGGCAATTACTCTAAATGGAAGCAAGATTTACGGTTTTTGTGCACTTTACTTGCCCTGAATGAAATCTATCTACATATGAATGTTCAAGTTGATACCTCTTATATTCTTTAAGATATGCCCCTGACAAAATTTAAGCTTGAAAATTAACAAAGGGCAATAACTCTAAACATAGCCCTTTAAGAGTTACGGTTGTTGTGCACTGCACATGCCCTCAATGAGATCTATCTAGCTATGAAGTTTCAAGTTGATACCTCTTATATTCTTCAAAATATGCCCCGGACAAAACTTTAAGCATGAAAATTAACTAAGTGCAATAACTCTAAAACTAAGAAAGCAAGAGTTACTGTTATTATGCACTGCACTTGCCCTCCATGAGATCCATCTACATATGAAGTTTCAAGTTGATAACTCTTATATTCTACAAGACATGCCCCGGACAAAACTTCAAGCTTGGAAAAAAAAAGCGAAAATTACTCCGAAAATATGGAAGCAAGAGTAACAGTTCTTATGCTCTGCACTTTCCCTATATGAGATCTATATACATATGAAATTTCAAGGTGATACCACTAATAGTTTAAGGGATATGCCCCGGACAAGTGAAAACAGTTAGTGGCCGCCGCCACAGCCACTGACAAAAGTAACCCCTATATGCCACCTTTTCAGGTGACACAAAAATAAACTTGATATAGACCGAGGACATTTTGACTATTTGAAGAAATTAAGACACTGTATTTTAGTAAACACATTTTCGTTTTCTTTGTATTTATCCATTATCATCGATTTCCCTCAATTCCCCCACCAAAACTTATTTCATATTCTTCGATTCCTTCCAAATTCACATTAATGATAATACACTGTTTTATTCAGGTGTATTTGAACAGTGTGCAAGGTTATTGCAAAATGGTTTATTTTCTTTGCCATTTTCCAATTAATATACCGATATCAATTTTACATACAATACAGACTTTTGTGAACTTGGCATGTTTTTATTTTATTTTTTTATATCACTATATACAAAGTATTTTTTTTATTTCATACTTTTTCAAATAGCAAAATATTTGTACATTTCATATACACATGATTTAAATATTTAACCATCTAGGTGTTATACTTACAAATAAAACAAACTATACAATAAAGCTTTTGAATCAACATTCAGAATATGCATCTTCCAAGATACCCAGACATTCAGTTAACACAACATCCATGTGCAGCACTTAAACACAGAAACTTTATTAAAGTCATACACATCAATTTCTGTATCACAGACCTTCACTATGTACACATTCATCATACAATAATTTCAACAAGTGAAAGAGAAATAGTTTGTCTACGATGACATTTCCAATTATCTTTTTATTTCAACACTATTATCCACCTTTTTTATTCTAATTAATTTTTCTCTCCATAATTACATTATAAAAATGACTTGTAGATGAAAATCATGATCGATGTATACACAAGTAAAATTGACAAATTGCTCTTCCCATTTTTTTTCCAACACAAATAAACAGGGATGTGATTGACCTGGCAGATTAACTGCTAAAACCATTTTGGCGATTGGGTTGGGCGGAGCTTCAGGTCCCAAATGGAGCACCGTCACAGAACTTGAGCAAAACTGGCTTCTCAGATGCGCTTTTGTGGTCTCTCCTAACTTAATTTGAAGCAAACTAGAGTGCCAATACAAACATATGTTAAAGTAACACCCTTGGGCAACCAGTCAAATTTCTTAAATCAGTTTAGTATTTTTAGCCATGCAGCCATGAGATATCACATCCCTACAAACTGACATTAAAATACAACTTGGAAGTAAATTAGAAATACCCGCAATTCATTATATGCTTGAAATCATTTCCTGAACACATAAATACAGACACTTCATTTAGCCATGATTAAAATGACACTTAAAAAGTTTTAAGGCACCAGCAACTAAACATGAAAACCAACATCATCTTCGATACTTCTCATATTTATCAAGCCGCGATGGACTCGAGTGTCCGTTCCGGTGATGTTTCCGAGTGTGCCTGTCTGGAGAGTAATATCTGTCTTTATTTTCCTTATAATCTCTATCCTTGTAATCATAGCTTCTGTCTTTTGCACGTTTCTTGTGTCCTGATTTGTAATCCTCCGCTGGGGAATAAGAGTAGCTTCGGCTTCGCGATCTGTGTCGACGTTTCCTCGATTTGTGCGAGTCTTTGGAGCGCCTCTCTGGAGAGTATTTCTCCTTCTTGACCTTGCGAGATCCGCCCTCAGGAGATCTGTGTTTCCGCTTTTTTGGTGCAGGGCTGTAGCTTCTACTGGAATGAGATGACCTGTGGAAACAAGAAGTTGGGACATGTAGCAATTGAATCAAAAATTACTGGACAATTTTTCAAAATGTAAAGGTTTTCTTGATATAATGACCCTACCTAGACATTCATGATTTTCAAGTCATGCTGAACTTAAATCTATATGCAAACAATTTTTCATATCTGTGAATTCTAAATTTTCATACATTATTTTTTTTTTGACGGAAAATATGTAAATAATTGTTAAAAATTGCAGTGTTCTCAATAAGAGCAGGCTGCCGGCCTAAATGGACAGTTCAAATGGCGATTGGGCCAGTTCAAAGTTAATAAAAGAATTTTAAGGTGTTTAAGTAGTAGCTGCTCGGTTACTTCACTATTTGGGACGGTCACCAAGAACCCTGCATTGTAATTACATCATATTATATTACCAGGTATACCATCATTGCCTGTTTTAGTAAAGATTGTACTATCAAATTAAGATTTGCAATTTCCAGTTTTCATTCTTAATCACAGATGCAAGTAAATACACACAAACAAATTCTACTAAGCAACAGAATAATAAGAGTGACCAACCTTGATCTACTTCTCGTTCTTCGCTTCTTTGACTTCTCACTTGAAACGAAAAAAACACATCAATGTAACATAAGTTCCTATAACAATAGATTTTGGCAAGTTATTATGTCCAACAAAACATTTTGGTATATAGACGTATCGGAAAGCCATGAAAATAAACTAAATTGTAGCCTATATATGTCAGTGGCTTTTTTTCAACCTTTTTGTGAACGAGATCAGGGCCCATAAAATTGTGAAAAAGGCAACATTGTTAATCAACCATAGGATACATCAAGCAAAATAGTATAGGGTCCTTATAGATCATGTATTTCGCCCCAATTTTCAGTCGAAAAAACAACACTGTATATATATTTTGATTAAAGTTCCAAGAATAAATTCCAACAATCCATGAGGTCATTTCATCAAGAATCATGGAAGCAAATTGTAGCTTTACAAATAATTTTCATCAATAGTATTTCACAATGAAAAAATCTGTAAGACACGAAGTCATTCCTAGTATACTTAATAAAACAGCTCCCCAGATAAAAAATATAAATAGTTGATTCTTACTTTCTTTCCTCTTCCTCCTTCTTGATGCGTTTCTTCAGTTCTCCTATCAGGGTGTGGGGGTTGGGGCTAACATTCTTGGGTGACCCTGAAAATATCACTTACAGGATTAATACAAACTTAAAGTTAAGAATTAATGACATAAGAAATACAATTTTGCAAGTCTCGTCTTTTACCCATTTGGCTTTCAAATCACAGGGTAAACAAGAGCACCGCGGAGTGGGTGCCAACGCTCGTCTGTAATTCCAAGTCGAAAAGGGGGGATAACTCAATATTAATTAAAGGCAAAATTATATGACCTGCTATAAACATGCATAGTGTTAATAGGAACACGTGTAGCAAGTTTAATGTGAAAATGTTGAACGGTTTTTGAGTTATGAGGTAAGGTTAAAGTTTTTGGACGACGACGACGACGCAGACGCAGACGCAGACGACGCCGACGACGCCAAGGCTATCACAATAACTCGACTTTTTTTCTTCGAAAAACAGACGAGCTAAAAACTAGAGTTTACACAATAGCAAATTTTTTTATACTATCAAGGGCCATAATCTAGGCATGCATGGGAGGATCTGGCTGGTTTTCGAAAGGAACCGAGCTTTAATGGACATCTAGATACTGTACAAGTTTCATCGAGATACAATCAAAACTGAAGACTGTATCGTGTTCACAAGCAATTGTTTACAGAGGCACGGACCCTAATACAATGTACACATTACCGTCGCATAAGCTCTTCTGGCCTTTGGCCAGTAGAGCTAAAAAACACTTTCTCAAAGCAAAATACTGCATACCCAAATTTTAAAGAAAGTGAGTTGTCAATTCCCAATGCATTGAAAAATCTTATTAATTGGAGCTCTGCTTCCAAGACTTTCTGTTTAGATTTCGAAGAACTTTTTAAATTTCAAACATATAAAACTCATCTAAACCATGTTTAAGACATCTGATTTACCAGTTTTCTTACTTTACAACCCTTTATAAGACATCATTTGTTTGAAAAACTTATAATTCATTGACAGTTTCATGTGTCCTGAATATTATATTTCTTTTAGATAGAATAATCACATTTTTCCAGAACAAGACTTAGTACCATTAAATATTGATGGCCTCACTTCAAAATGCTGAAGCTGCATTTTTTCCCTGTTTCAGCATGTTTACATTGCTAAAATAATAGAGATAAGCCACATATACTCTAATTGCAAAATGCCGAATAAATAGTCCGATAAACAAGAGCTGTCACAGAGACAGCGCGCTCGACTTTTCTGCCGCTTTTTAGTTGAGATCATGATGGTGAACAAGTGTGCAAAGTTTCAAAGCCTTATGTTGATGGACTTTGAAATTATCTGAGGTGGTACGCAAACTTTATTGTAAATTCTAAGTCGAAAAAGGGGCATAATTCTGTCAAAAGGCTTGATAGAGTTACCCCTCCTGTGTACAAGTTCGGGGCATGATGGTGAACAAGTGTGCAAAGTTTCAAAGCCAGATGTCAATGGACTTTGAAAATATTTGAGGTGGTACGCAAACTTTAACGTAAATTTTTAGTCGAAAAAGCGTCATAATTCTGTCAAAATGCTTGATATAGTGACCTCCTCCTGTGTACAGGTTTGGGGCATGATGGTGAACTTGAAAATATTTGAGGTGGTATGCAACCTTTAACATAAATTGTAAGTCGAAAAAGGGGCATAATTTGTCAAAATGCTTGATCGAGTTTTCCCCTCATGTGTACAGGTTGGGGGCATGATGGTGAACAAGCGTGCAAAGTTTCAAAGCCATATGTCATTGGACTTTGAAAATATTTGAGGTGGTACGCAAACTTTAACATGAGTGGTTACGCCGACACCAACGCCGACGCTCGGGTAACTAGGATAACCCTCCTTATTCTTCGAATAGTTGAGCTAAAAATGGTGATGTATCATGTTATCAAAATGTCAAACCATGATTGGACATCTTACAGAGTAACAGAAGTGTCCAACCTCCAAAAAATTTAACTTCGGCATTTTGTAAATAGTAAAAGTGGGATCAAAATTCCAAGGAAAATGCCAAAAACGTTGCTACTGAAAACTCAGAATTTAGTAGCTTCTGCATTTTGATATGCAGATCCATTGATCTGTGCAAACTATATACCATTTCTGGAGAAAGAAGTTGGAGTGTCAGCCTCAGAGAACAGACCCCGAGCTTTCTTCTTTGCCTCTAGTTGTAGATTGCGGGCAGCTGTCACCCTCTTCTCCAGGGCTTCTGGGTTGGGCTGAAACGTGAGACAAGTATTGAACATAACATGTTGTTTCTAATGGGGAACAAGAGCTACAGTTACAAATGCCTACTAGTTTTTTTTTTTAAACTAAAAGGACTTTCTCAAAATTAATTGTTATTGATATTATTATTGCAGTGTAATTAAATGTTAAGATTACTGACACCTTGGCTCTATACATTCAAGGATATTTTCGATGGAAAATGGCCGAGATATTCCGAATAAACAATAAGCTTACTGGTACATTTGATGCCTTTACGTCATCAAATCAGTCAGCCATACTAGTTACCTTTTTCCTGGCATACAGTCTGAGGATTGTTAGACAGATCTCTTTGATTTCATCTTCATCAACACCAAACAATTCGAACCAAGGTGGACTGTTAGGCAGGGGCACCTGTTGATAGAAAGTAGTTGAGAATTGTTAAAATGTGATCATCATCCATGACAGTCATCAAGGCAAAGATATTCTTTAACAAGACAGAGTAATCCACATTTGTTTTCAAGCCAAGGATTGTGCTAACATTTCTTTTGATCACTGTAATGATAGTACTGTACACAAACAAAAATAAAATTTGACACAAACAAACATAAAAATTAGGTTCACAAGACATAATTTCAGACATTAACTGGAACATTACATTTATTAAAGGTAGTCTTTAGGATTACTTACAGCACTGCAAAACAGATTTTATAAGGTAGGAAGGGTAAACAAGTTCTTATAATAAATATGCAGTAGTAGTATATGAGTTCCGTCAATAGCTTTTATGATTTTGAAATATTTGTTTGATGTGTGTTGGGTTAAAAAATCATTCTATACTACTTATGCATTAACTTAATTTCTGAGTTGATTACCTGGAGTTGCCTTGCAGCCAGCCAAATACAAGCACAGGCTATGGTCTCAGGATGCCAACGCACAAACACGTCCGTCCGGAAACTGTCATTCATGTAGTTCCTGAAAAAACACAAATTATCCCCTCTAGTACACAAGCTCTATGCCTCGGTTATACCTGTAAAAGAAATTTGTAAGTAGTAAATGTTGATCATATGAAATTTTCCTTTAATGACTGAGCTGACAATTTTGCCTTCGCAACTGCAAGTTGAGTAATTTACTGTAATTGCAATGAAATCATCACAATATTTTCAAAAGTTCAAAAAGCTATTCATTAAAGAAAAATTTCTTAACAGTAAGGTTTTTTGAACCAATCTCACAAGACATTCCATGACCATATAGATGAAAACAATTATCAAATTATTCAGCAACAAAGCTCGAGATAAGGTGTTCCAGTTCATTCAAGTCAATAGAATCTTATGAAACACCTATTGAATGTAAATATTCGGCATAATAAAATGCTTTTGGTTCAGTCAAAACATTTTTCTCACAAACCAACTCAAATCAATTATCGCCATTAAAAAAGACTTTCAGATGAACAAGCCTGAATTCTTGCACAAGTGCTTTGTATCCAGCCCTGCTATTTAAAATCTAGATTTTGCGAAAGCCTGGGGGAAACATTTAAACAAGAGGGCTTAAGCTACCCTCTGCCAGTGTGTATCAGGCGCAAGGTAATAATATAGCAAATTTGGAATAAAGTATCTGAGCTTAGAAATAGACTATGCAGCTTTTATTTCTCTTTAAACGGGTGTTAGGGAAAAACAGTGCATATACCATATCACCGAAACCAGTCTGGCCTTCCTTGTACCAATTAAATGGAGCGAAAATAAGTTGCGGACAACCAAAAGCTATTGAAAGGTTTAAGCTTAGTTGATATAAATTTACTGAAAATTGATGAATTCTCCTTGGAAAAAAATTATTCAGGGTGTATTACTGTATGCTCTTCTAAAAAAACATACTGCCACTCTCCAATCTAAAACCTTATCAGGAGCTCTGAACAAATCAAGAATACATTCTTACCTTCAATTTCACAACTGCAGTTTATGAACTAAAACAAATTTTGTAGGTATTATAACAACAAATCACTGAAACAAATGATATTAACTAGCCCACGCTGCCTGGTCATGTCCGAACATACGTTGTCCACCTCACAAATATTGTCCCATCAATTAGTGAACTTTTCCCTGTCTGAACATTTTCCTTTCCTCCATCCACATTTCTTGAAATCTTCGCCTGAAATCTAAGGACTGAAAGATTAGAAGCACTTGATATTAAGTGTGCTAATTACAGCCCTTGTTAGATATATGTATCTACCTTTTTAACTCAAGTTCCATTATAACTGTGCATGGAAAATGACTTTATGATCATTTGGACAGTTAAATGATAGAATGGAAACTTATGTTTATCAATATCAAAGTTAATTGGAAACTCTTGAGCAAGTATGCAAAATTGAATGGGTTTTGCATCCAGTATTGGCTTCACTGAAGTTTCTTTCCCATTCCAAACAAGATATAATCTCCACACATGATTTTCTCCACATTTCTGTCACTAGTAGTACACACACATGGCTTAACGAAGATCTACCTTCCAACCACTGTCCCAAATTCAGTCCACATATTGCTAACATCTTCAAGGCAGGCAAGTTAGGCCGAGCAAGAGTTGTCAACGAGACACATCCCTGCTCTACACACTCCGACTTCTTACAAGAGCGTCGACAGGCCGTCGGGCTGACAGGCGGTGAAAGGCAGGGCTCTGATCAAGAGCAGTGGAATTGATGGTTGCTTTGAGTGCACATTGGCTACCCCCACCTAGTCTGGGGTAGGCAAAAAGGAAGAGTTAATGTTAATTACATATGTTCACACAAGTTCACAATCATTACAAGTTATGCGTACATCTATACAAAATCTATCGCAAGATCACAATTATATATTCAGATTCAGTACAATACCATACAAACAACTCATACAAATGTCATAAGAAAGTCATGTGAAAATGGTTCAGTCCTTATCAAATATAAAATGCATGAACATTATGATATAATAGCATAAGCTTCTTTGAAAACAAAGACATTTAAACTTTTAAAGTATCAATAATTTAGACTGTGTACTTACGATGCTCTCCATATAATGTTTACTTTTTACACTTATTTGAAGTTATTTCTAACAATACAATAAGGCAAACACAATATTGCCAATCGACTGCAGTCTTTTTTACATTTACTATATAAAGGGTTTCTGCAATTCTAAACATCAAAGCTAAAGCGAAAAGAGCAATTTAAACCATATTTACATAACAATTTCAGATTTCACAACAATCTTGCTTTTAGAAAAAAACAAAAGCACAATTCTTGTAAAATCCATAATCATACTGTTTAAATGGAATTTAAGCATGATGGATATCTACACTTTCAACACGAATATGTATTTGTATATGGATTTGTATATCCCATGATGGATATCTACACTTTCAACACGAATGTCATGACAAAGGCCAGCACAGCCGGTCAATGAATCAAAACATCAATTTGACACAGAAGGTACAGAACACATCCAAAGTCATGAAAAATGTCCAGGAATTTTGTCCTACCCATATTTTTTGCAGACCGAAAAACAAACAATTCATAGTACAGATCCATCATGCCCTATACAGAACATCTCCACATTTGAATTATAGAAATATGAAGCTATCAACTTACCATGCACACTGAACCAGTTTTTGGTTCTGGTTTGCATCCAGCACTTGTAAGAACATCACAATCACCTGAAATACAGGAGTACAGTGATTATATGTGAACAGTCGCACAAGCCCAACACCAGCCCATGTGACCTTGACCTTGATTTGATTGCAATGGACTTGAAGTAGATATTCCATTGTATCTATGGTGTACTGCCCTCCCTACCTAAAAATTTTAAGACTGTTCAATAATAGTGTGTTGGCTGCTTCCTTGACACAGAAGAGTTTGGATCTAAAACCAAAGTAAAACATTATTTGAATCATTTACATCCAATGCTGTCTGTTCGCTTAAAAACAACTGAAAATCATAACTGAGGTTATCAACTTTGAAGTCATAACAGGCTTCACAGCCAATACACAGACCTAGAAACCAAAACAAACCCAGAAGATTAATGCAAACACTGATTAAGCCATTTATATGTATACAAGGTTTAGTCATGATACCAAATATTTAACACAACAATTGAAATGCTACACACCTTGTGAGGATGTTTGACATGTACACAGAATCCAAGCTCCTTTAGGACTCTTCTCTCAGCTTTGATCACTTGGTTCTTCAAATTGATGTAGTTTTGATCCAAAACAAGGGGATGGATATTCCTGAAGCAAAGAAAAAATTACATATTCCTGAATGAAGTACAAATATCAGTTTTACTGGTATGTATGCATCAAGTCTTTTAAACAAATTACAAATAGCTATTTTTTTTAGATCAAAATAGTAATTTAAGGGCTCTGGCTTGTTGAATTGTAATTAGGATATCCGAAATACTGCTTACTTTTTATTTCTTATTTGTTTGACGTGGTGGAATGTGTTGATTACATCTCTTATTCTTCTTGGGCATTCTTCTATCTTCGAGGCTAAATTGATGCATGCCATAGCAAGCACCTGGAAAAAATCACATTTACAATGTTATGATTTGTTCAAATTTCTTGTTGTTGTTTTTTCCGATAAGAAATATTTAAAAATCTTGGATGTTCCAAAAACTAAACATTGATTTGTTTCTTTTGAACATAAGACAACTGTTTTAAGCCTAATTCTTGGCTCTGTAAGTCTGGAAATAAATGTGTTTGCAATTTGCTGGTTTGAACCACCAGTTCGATAAAAAAAATTCCACTCTAGCTTTTTTACTGACAAAACTGTTAATTTACTAGGATTCTTAATTGCTTTCTTCCTCCAATATCACTGTCAGACTGTAAAATTCAACCTAAATAAACCATACCTCCATGTTGTGTTTGACGAAAGATTTGGAATAGTAGAACCTCTGAAACAAGACCTGTCCAGTAGCCATTGCAACCTGAAATAAGTAAAAAAAATGTATTAACAATATCATGCACCAGGGAGGTAAGGAATAATCCCCTGCATTCCCCGTTTTGCCAGCCAGAGGTGTACAGTTCATTGATTGGCAAAATTTTAGCTACTTTGCTTCAAGCCGCACTATTATGTGGGATAAGGGAACTTTTTAACATTTGGACATTTATTACATTCCACTTCAAAACAAAAATCGTTTAAGACTCTTGAGCGTCCGTTAGATTAGACTAGATTGCTTTGAGCTTTACTACCAATGTTTTTCTTTGTTTCAGACTATTCACATGTTTTCACTATCTGTGCCCTTATTTAGATTTAAATATTTAAAACAACAGATCAACCAGGGCGATTATATCATGAACATAACAAGACAAATAGGAAAATCAGAAGAGGTTTTGTTGATTAAACATGGCGGAACCTGTGGAAGTTTGAGCAAAATTCCGGCCGTCTGAATAAGTTCACATCCTAGGATTCTGAGATCCGTTTCGGTGTCTAAATCCAGTCCATCTAACAAAGAAGGGGTCGGGGATAGTTTTTCGTCTGGAATTAACACATTTTCTAGAGTCAAAATGATAGTACTGAAGTCTCTTTCCATTGTTGCCCCTGGCTTTTGTTCCGTAACCTCCGCCATTTTGAAATCGTATGAAGAACGTGTGTGTATTAATCCATCGGAAAATTGAAAACACTTTTAAAAGATTGTTATTCAGATCACTCAAAATTATATGAGTATTTTATAAAAATTGTATGTTATTACGTTGGAAATAAACTTATTCATATAGAGACAAGGCATAGGATGGAATATCGACAGTTATTAACGGACTATTTGTTTCTGTTGCAGGGATACACATGTCATTGCTAAAAATAGAACGGACGAACACTGACCAATCGGAACAAACGCTTATATTAGACAGGTTAAATTAAACTAAATAACAATTATCCCAAAAGAGTATATAGGTTACTCACTACTTAAAAACACACGCATCTTTTTCATTCAAACATATAACCAAATTTCTAGCTCTTCACGACCCCAACACCATATATAGACAGAAAGCTTGAAACAAGTTCTTTCGCTTGGAACCAATTACAAATAAATCCGTCTCCCAGTTTATACCCATGTTTCAAACACCTGTAAGAAAGCATCAAGGCAATTAAATGTGCTAAAACGCATTGGGAAAAATCTCTGCAAATTAGGTAAACTTAACATATACTCTCTTTTATTATGTCAAACTTCAATTTCTGTCCCTTAACCTGGCATTTCTCTGGAGAAGTAAATACTAATAAGATTGAAAAGATTCAAGAGAGAACATTACGGTTTAACTACAATGACCATACATCAAAATATTCTTCTTTATTAATCAAGTCACATCTACCATCATTAAAAATTAGAAGACTAAGAACTATTGCATTAGAAACTTTTAAGATCATAAACAAACAAACACCAGGTTATCTTCAAGATTTAGTTAAAATAAAAAAATAACTCTTATTCTTTTAGATATAGTAACACCGCAGAGGTACCCCAGGTAAGGACCACAAAGTATGGCCTCAACTCTTTCCGTTCAACAGCGCCCAAACTCTGGAATTCACTCCCTCAGCACTTTCGTGACGAAACAAACCTGAGTCAGTTTCGGATTTTGGTCAACGCATGGAACGGACAGAGATGCAGGTGTTCTTGTTGCGCTTTTCATAGTTAAACCTTCCCCTCTTTTGTTTCTACCCCGACTGTTTTTGTCATTATGCCACGCTTTGATTTTTGCCAAGCTTTGCTTTTTGCCATGCTTTTTAGTTTAGTTATGCTTAGTGCTTACTTAGCCTGTATTACATCAATCATATCTATTTCTAATCAGTGCTTTTGTCATAGATATCCTTTGCTTTGCATTATATTTATGTGCTTGCATGTTCACTGCATAAATGTTTGCTGCAACTTCTGAGAGGCTGGTGCTAATCAGGTCATCTTGAATCTGATTCAAGCTGATATGTGTTTTAGTATCTTTTTAAGACACGCACACTTGTGCTATTTTTTCCTCTCAGTTTTTTTTTTTTATAAATTTTCATCTTAAGATCTTTTTAGACTACGGTCAAGATTAGCGCCAGCATCCCAGTTTTTAAATGTGTATACTGTATGTGATATCTGTATTTTTGTCTTAATCTTGATCTTACGTTTCTTATAAGAAGTAAATTTCAGTCAAAGCCATTAATTGTTCAATTAAATGGAGTGTGCCTTTTTTGGCGTAAGGTTTGTTGATTTGGATTTCCTAGTTACTGTAGCCCAGTGAGATTTTAGTGGTTTACAACCTATCACTTACCTTTGACCAATTATCTCCCTTTTTGTAAATTGACCACTTACTCCAAAACCAGTTTTGAGTGGACAACGCTATTTTTAGAAAACCAGTTTGATGAGAGCCTTTGTCCAGAACATGTCATTGTGGCAGACATGTTTGTTTTATGAGTTTTTAATAAGGATCTTGGATCATTTTATATTTGACCATAACAGCACTGTGAGAGATGTAGCGTGACAGTGAGAGCCAGAGATGTTGTTGTGCTGAGTTGTTGTTGATGGCACTTGATTCCATAAATCTTGTGTTGACATATTCGACTACGACTATTTGAGTATTCGACTATTCGAGTGTTTGATTACTGTTATAACATGCACGTATTGATTGGACATTAAAGATATGTGAACCCTCGACACCTTGTGTGACTTTTCCCCTTATAAGTAACAATACATATAAGTGTGGTGGGCCACCAAAGGTTATATTATAAGTATCTATCATGCGTTTCCGGTACGGATAGAAAAATCCGACCCGAGGGCACGCGCGTAAGTCGGTAACGAGGCTTGCCGAGTTACCGGTCACGCAGCGTGCCCGAGGGTCGGATTTTTCAGTCCGGACCGGAAAAACATGATTGATATTTTTTCTTGCATACCTAAAATAATGAGTTTGTGGAAAAAATGACGTAGAAAAATAACATTCTGTAAGCAATCCCGCTTGGCTCGATATTCTCGAGGCTCGAAGCACTTTGGCCGGTCCCTAAAATATCGAGCCATCGAGTTTCGACTGTATATATATATTGCACTTCAGTTTTCATTAGCGAGAGGCAAGAATAACATGTCCCCTGTTACATATAGGACTAAGACCAACAACCTGTTGGTAGACACTTTATCAATATACTTTATCACTTACACAAACGTTGTGATGGTTTTAAAGGTACTAAAGAGTCAGTCTCACTTAAAGGTGACAATAGCATACAGCAAAATGTCAAAATTTCAACAACAGTATTTACATTATCTGTATTGCTTGCAATGATAATAAGTATATATCCGATCATTTGGCAAAATTTTATGAGTACAAGTGTTCTGAAACTAAATATATAGCCATTTTAAGGTAGCCACTGTCGAGTTTCTTGCAGTAATTTTCGAGTCACACCTTCAAAAAACAAGTACAAAGTAAACCACTGTTACCTATTAAATGAGTGTCATTTTGTGTCAAATTCTGAAACTAGATATATATTCTGAAATGAATCAATATACTTTATGTTTATTTATTGTGTATTTTGATGAAACTGGCAAAAAAAAAAACCGAACTCGTTTATTCTATTTTTCTAATTTTAATTTGAAAATCTAACTGTAACATAACAATAGTAAATCAAACAAACATGTTTAAATCATATCAGTAGCTTTTTTTGATACATCAAATCATTTTATTTTAACATGTTAAACATGGATTATGTTGTCAATAAACAATCAATTTCTATTTGATTTAAAAAATTGTCCCGTAAATTGCAAGAAAATGTATCGTAAATTATCTTAATAAGATATCTCATTTGAACATCATAAAATGAATTTAAACATTATATATATACATAAACATTAAACTAGAGGCTAGGGTGTATCATGTTTAACATACATACTATATATACCTGGTTAACATATGACTAGATACATAACATGATATAACATTTTGCGTTGTAAGCAATTACAAACAGGTTTTGAACAATTAACTATTATACATTAACAACACAAGATTTTTCATTAACTTGTCAATTTCACATGCTAATTTCAGTTTTAACTAGAACATTTTTGTCCATTGTTAGGTCATAAACTATTCAGCATACGCTATAAGTGCATAGCCATTGTATGTCCCGTAACTGACAAACGTTTGTCAAAATTGTGTATTGATAAATGTTAGTATTTCTGCATCAACGCTGAAAATTCTGCAAGACTTTCCAGTGGCTACAGGCTCTGCGATCTTTTTCAAAATACTTTGGCGATTAATCCATATCTTGTCCTCGTTTCTGGGCCATTTGTATCGACCTACAGTCTTACCACACGACTCCATACATGCTACCTCTAGTTCACCATCTTCTTTGTCAATATCTGTGACTTTTGCGATGTAGTATTTCATGTCATAAGCGATAACAACATAATCTTCTACATTGATATCAATCTCTGGGTTTTCCTTCTGGATAGTGCTTTCATTTGTTGTATCAGATACAATTTCACCATTTTTCAATTTTCACTGAAACCTCCCTCTTGAAAACATTCATCACATACACAAACGGTCTACCTCGATAGGATATTCATTGGTGATACACCAATAACACTGTGCAACTTCATTGTTCCCTTTACTGGTTTCAGCTCTATATTTCGCGTATCCACAGCCTCCTTACTTTGGTCAAACTCTTCTGGTAATATCTTTTTGTATTTGATTTGACCTTCTGTCTGTATTGCCCATTTGTAAAAATCCTCCGCATCTTGAATGATTACTTTGCCCTGCTTTATTGCATTATCTGCATTCCTCTTGGTCGTGCCACCAACGCCGTCACAGGGGCCCTTCCCATGACCTGATTCGAAATAGTGCCATGACCCTTTGATTCCAAACTTTGTTTCCAGACGACTTACAATGTCAAATACTGTCTTATTACGGTATTGACTCGTGGGCGAGTCAGTCCAGAAGTGAATTTCTTTAATACTTTTATCTGATTCCTGGATGTACTTTATCACCTTCTGGATTATTACTTGGACCATAGCAGCATTGTGTTGAAGAACTTCAGAGACAAAAACAATGCTGTCGTGTGTAAGTTTTCCGTCCGTGGCCTTTTTGTAAATTACCGTAGGGTGTAGGGTGATGGCTGTTGCGTTCCAATACGCGCTCTGAATTTCTTCTAAACTTTGACTAGTATAGTTCTCCGAAAAGTCCATCTGTACTAATACGTGGTTTACAGAAAGCTTTTCTTTCATTTGTTTCAATCCCTTATATTGATCAATGACTCTACTAATGTGTTTTGCAAACTCATTGTAAGTGCTTATCATTACATTGATGAACTCCCCTTTCGGTAACTCGATGTCAACAACTCTCATACGCTCCTTGCCGTCACTCATTTTCTTTCGTTTCCATTCCTGGTACTTAATGGTCGTGCAATTAATATTTTGCAACATTGCTTTCAGCTTGTCTTCACTATCGAACGTTTCCATGAACTTGTCAGGGCTTGTGATACTTATGACCTTGTTATTTTTTAGACATCGCAGTTTCAACGCAAAGTTTTATTGCTTTTGACATAAACATACGCTCCGAGCGGAGAAATTAACATGCGTTATGTTCGCCGGTTTCTTCCTACAAAACGTAGCATGTGACACCTTGTAGCTTGACTCAGTCAAAAAGGTTGTACATATAGTCATTGAGACCGCGCTTTTGTACCTTGCTTTTACCAACTTTTACAGCATCTGCTTTGCCAGGTAGTTATCGCGAGTTATCATCTCTTTCTAAAAATATTTGTATATCATTCTCTACTCGTTGATTAAGGACTTTGTTTCGTGCTCGTTTGCAAATTGAAGCGGTTTTCTGTAGCCCATTCATTTTTCTCCGATTAAGGCCCGTCAACGATGCAAGCGAATATTTCATTCTATATTTCTTTATAATTTTGCCTGATGCAATGCGCATGACAACATGTTTTCTGTTCGATTGTAGTGCTGCCTTTATTTCATTTCCAATACATTCGGCAAACAGCACCTTTTGCCTGACTTTAGATGCTGACGGGTCACTCGGGTCAATGCCTGCTTCGCGCAATAAACTTTCTGATTTACTTTTAGGTGTAGATGGCTGTTGGGCTGCCAATTGCTTCTGTTTAAGCCTATAAAGTTTCTTTCTTGCACTATTCAGCTTTCTCTGTAAGTCTTCATTTTGGTCTCTCAGTGTCTCATTTGTCCTATATTGTTTTGCAAGGGCCCTTGATACTCTTTTGCGGCCGCGCGACTCTCTTGAACTTTTCTGATAAGAAGAAAATGACATCTTAATTGCCAGTGGTGTTCTAATATCAGTTGTGCTATTGATTTCATTTTCTTGTGAGGTACTTGGTTCTTGTTCCAACATGGCTTCCTCTCTGTCATTTTGGCCTTCAATGTAGTTTGTGTCTATCTTTCGCTTCCTCCTGTGTGTCCGAGCATGTTTTCTGTTAAGCTCGCGTTTGTGTTCTCGTTTCCTTAATGGGAGTTCTGACACTGGCACAAAATAACTTTTAACTCTCTGGTTTTCTCTTCTTAGCCATTCATCTCCCAACATAGCTTTCTTCCTTGCCCTGTACTCCTTCATTCGCTGTGATTTTGACTTTGCCATGCTGAAAATAGTGTATGATTATTTTATTAGCAAAATATGTTTGCAATTTCAAATATGTAAATATCTTAATTAATTATGATAATATTTTGCAATATAATATTTTAAATATAACTTATATATGTATATATTATGTAGCTGATTATTAAACTATCGTTTAAAAGAACGAAAATGTGCGTATCAATCTAAAATTCGGAATAAAAAGATGAATAAGTTACGGGACAAATGGGGGTGATTTACGGGACAGCGTCCCTTTATGGACCATATCGGACATTTAGTTAAAATAATCATTTTCTTTTTAATTGCACACATATACTGTTACATTAGACAATGTTTAATTAATTTTTTTTAAGAAAACATACCTGATTTACTCTTAGTACATTAACATTGAATACACATTGTCATTTAGAAAATAGAGTACCATTATGTGCAATGAAATTTTCTAAGGTTAAAAAACTTAATAATATCCTGTGTTTTATACAAACCATTGTCTTTATTGGTGTGATCAGTGGGTTTAACACATGTACCAATGTAGAAACATGAAATATTACTTTATTAAAAGATCAATGAAAATGGGTAATTTACGGGACAATGACTTAAGTTACGGGACAACATTTCAATACAACATGTAAACATGAAACAGTAAAATGCAGCTGACATCGACTTCATACTTTAAATAAACATACAATCACAGCATTTTGTACACAAAATTATTTGAATATTATTTAACAATAAAATTTTATGATATAAAACAAAAACATACCTTCTGTTCAAAATTTGGGCGGCCTGTAAACTATAACAAAAATGGCGGATGACTGTGTTTTCTTTATATGACGTCACTATATTGCGTCATTAGACCGAAAAATAATCAACTAGCGAAAAGAAATTAATTATATGGTATAAACGAAACACATGTGACTCGTAACTTATGCCTCGTAAATTACTTCAAAAACAATTCTTACTTGATTATTACCTTTGATATTAATAATTCAAACTACATAGAGCCATTCCAATTTAGGAAAGTACTATGGTAATGTACATGTGTAATCCTTTTACAGAATATAACACCATGTGGATGTAACAAACATTTATACCATGGCCTCGTAACATTAAAAAATTACGGTCGATGGTTGATAGGAATGTCTTCTGCTTGCAAAATAGATAAAATATTTCAGTCCAAAAAGAAATTTGCTTTCAAACAATCAATATTTGCTCTTTAAGAACGTATTTTGCAATGTTTATTTATATTTTTACATGATATTCTATTTACATAATTCGGCAATGACTCGTAACTGAAGCATGATTGTTCTAAAGCTGATCGCTTGTATTTCACGTTTTATTCCGATTCTACATGGTAGAAAACAGTTCAGTTTTTCATTTTTAGATGCCATGAGAAAATAATCTTAATCGGGATTCGGTCAATTACGTTTTATGTTTATTTATAATTTTCTCTACTTGAAATGTTCATTTAGTAAAATAAATGTTCCGCTGAATTTAGAATGTCGCAGGCCACAGGTATGCTCCAAGTATAACATACCTATTTTCTTCTTCCAAATAATTGATCATGGCCTGAAGTTCCGATTTCTGGTGAACGTCCGCTATCATAATCTGCATTGGGCTCTTTAACTGTTAAAAAGGGATAATGAATCATCTTCAAGAAATCACTATTAGCTGGGTACAACCAAAAGGTATCGATGGTTAAAATAATAATAATATGTCTAACGCGGAGAATTTGTGTTTACATGCCCATGTTGTTTTTATGATGTTAAAACAATCCTAACAAATTTGATCACAAATATAAAAACCAAGCTGTATAAATTCGTTTGTGAACGTTCATTTTACATATGTATGATTAGGCTCATTATATAGATTAATTCGGAGCTCACTTAATACCTTATCATTATCTTTACAAAAAATGCGGTTTACTATCTACAATAAAAGAAGTTTGACTTAAATAGTTTGTATAGACATTACTCAAGTTCTACTGATATTAATCAAATTGTCTATAAAACAATGAACTACGAGAAGTACTTTGGCGTATCACTGAACTTGTTATTTCGTCTAGCTACATTTGCATATGTCTCACTTTTAGTGATGGTCAATCGATTGGAAATATATCATCGATTAATCGGACAGAAGAATGACTCAATAATCCGAGTAATCGATAGTTATCCGAAAATTTAAAACAATACTTTTTGTGTCATTTCGCATCTAGCTAGTAGGTCTTGGTAAAACAATCACTCTTATTGCATGTTTGAAGAATAAAAAAACAAGTATATATATATATATATATTAGATTTATTTGAATTTTATAACACAGTAATGTTGTATAATTGGAAACAGCATGGTAAGTTGGTAACAGAGGATGACAATTATAAAAAAGAATAATTAACAATACCATAACAAATACATAGTAATTTTTAACACAATTTGCATGGCTCACATTTATTAACATATTTTAATATTTGATGATATATAACAGTGCATTTAATATTTGGCTCTGCTTGACTTGGTCGATGAACTCTATACACACTGTATTAAAGCATTGAACCCATCAACAAAGTTGGTTACAACAGTTTATCCTATACTAATTTATGAGTATATTTATTTTCCTTTACATAAATTGACAGCACGTACATCTTTGTAAAGTTCCAATCATCAACTGAAACTGTTAGAAGTTTGTTATATTGTCATACAAACTGTTAAGCTGTTATTCGCGATTAACTTGCGTCGGTTGATATGGTTTTTATCTTCATGAAATGTACACTAAGCGAACTTTGATGCTAGCTCTTTTAGAAATACTGAAATATTAAAGTAAAACAGACTTCATATTATGATGACTGTAGCATTGTTTTAATACAGTTGAATTTTCAATCTTTTTCAAATAAAATGTTGTTGGTGAAAAATATAAGGGTATTGTTTCTGATTATATATAGAGAGAACGCATTTGTGCTTTTTAAAATTAATATAAGCTTTGTTTCCACTCTTCAAGGTATTTGTATTTGCTGCCTATGTTTCCTGTATGCTAACTTTAATGAAAGTTTCAGAAAAAAAAACAGTCCCGAATACTAGAAGAAGGAGATGCAGTTTAGAAACAAATCGGTCACATTATCTATATTAAAAACAACAGAAACAAGCACAGTAGTCGACTGTTTAAACATAACCCCCGTTTAATGTTACAGGGTCGACGCAAAAGACATAGAACACAAAAACAATCACAAACCAGAAACAATGAACAACAGCACAAAACTCCATAAACAACACATTACATATTTAATAAAACAACTAGGGGTGTTTATCAAGGATTCACGGTTAGGTACCGCATTTGAACGGTCAGTTAAATGTAAATTTACTGAGGGTTTAAACCAGTTTGTGTGCACAACCTCACTCTTATCCCAACAATCCCAATTAAAGTGATAACGTAAATGGTTGAACTTAAATTTCCAGGTGTTTCTTAAACATAATTTATGCCCTTTAGTTTTTGCCATAATTTCCATTAAAGCAGGTATATCAAAATTTTCTATTCGGATTTATATAAACACAAAGTTGAATGATTGATGGTATTGAAGAGTGCATTTAAAACTGGGCTCTGTCTTGTCTGGTTTCTTTGTTATTTCATAAACGATATTGTAAGGGGAATGAACTTCAGACTAAATATATTTACACTTAGATGACCAATTGAACGCAACAACAGAGTTGGTCACAAACACAGTGGTTTGAGGATAGGTTTGGAGTTTTAATTAAGACAATCTTATTCTTTGAAAAAACACTAAAATCATATTGTGTATACCCTGACACTTTAATCTGAACTAGAAAATTCAAATGATGCTAGGTTTTTCAAGAGTCAATATGAGGCCCTAAATCACATATCCCCCGTCATCTGTGGTTACAACTGCTTATTCCATCTAGTTAGCAGGATATTTTTTTCTCCGTTACATACAAAGGCCGCGCGTACATTTGTTTGACATAAAACAGAAACTGTTATATTTTGTTTTTGTTTAAATCCCCCATGCATGTCACGATTAAGAAGAACCTTGAACTTTCAACTATACGGACTCGATATGGGTTTTTTTGTAATAAAATATTGAATTATCACAAAACAGTAGAATTAGTTCCTTTTTTTCCGAGGCAAGACGTTAGTGAATATGTACCCTGATTTTCACAATAAATGTTATTATACATGTATGACGCAGTTTCTTTTGGTGTAACGAAGTATAGCTAACAGACAACCAAATGCTATGAATTGAAATTAACATATTTCGCCGATTGTCACAATAAATGTGTACTATACATGTATGACGCACTTTCATTCGGTGTAACGAAGTATAGTTAACAGACAACTAAATGCTATAAATTAAAATTAACATATTTCGCTTTACATGTAGTTTATAATAAGGGTGTTAAACAATCGTAACTACTGGTAGTCTCCGGCATGCTTCGGAAGACTCAGGCTGAGAAAATTGAATTCTTAAATGTTTCGAAATACCTCTAATATAACTTATTATGACAAATAATGTGTGCCCCATGGAATCGAAGCATTATGGGTCGAACTAACTGTCAACCATCGGAAACTGCTCGTTGGTGGCTTTTATCGTCCTTCCGACTCAAATAACAAAGATTGGCTTCTAATTGAACATAGTATTGATGAATGATGTAACAATCGCATTATTGTAGGAAATTTCAACATCAACCTACATCAGTCAACAAGCAACAAAATAAATATCTTATCACATCTTACAATGCTTATCAACATATTTTAACATCTACTCAATTCACAAAGCACTTCGAATCTCTAATTCATTTAATCATTATTAAACATACATCTCATGTTATTACCAGCTTCGTAGCAGATCCCTTTGTTCCCGACTTAATACGCTTCCACTGTCCAATCGTTTAGTCATTAAAGTAATTGCCCCATATTCAAAAGACACATCTGGCTATTTGGCAGAGGCGATTAAGCTGCCTATAATGAAAAACTTCATCTAGCAAATTGGGAATCATTGCCACTGATTGAAAATGCAGAAGAAACAGAACAAAATATAACCGACACTACACTTACATTCGCATGAGAGACTATAACTAACAAATTAGCTACAATCCACCCGTTAGGTAGTCATTGAATGATTTATGATAGCAGAGAACTCATAAGAGAACGAAATTAACTACATGATTGAATTATGAAATCTGAAACCTTATGGGCAAACTGTCGAAAAGTACACAACGAAGTTACTAATTAATAAAAAAAAACTTAAGCTGAATATTAACATACGAGTAGAGTCATGGATAAAATAAATTTATATACAACTTATGTAAAGACATGGTTCAAATTAACAAAGTAATTAACCAATAAGCAACAGCAAAATATTAAACCAACAGTCTTATACAATGGTAAAGAAGCAGACAATGACCAAGATAAAGTTGAATGCCTCAATGTTTTTTTTTCTGCGCACATTGTCATGTAGACGCTCAAGACATCCCTCTAACGGATCTTCCCATCTCAGGTACATCATTGCGTTCATTAAATATCACTCATAAGGACATTTCAGATGCAATCTAGTCCATGGACTCAAGTAAGGCCATTGGTCTATAACTATTTAATATCGAATAGCATTCTTACATCGTTCCAATCTTGTTTTATTCAAGGTGATTATACCATCAATCAATTAATTGGTTTATATCTACAATGATTTGTGTTCTGCCCTTGACCAAGGAAAGATGGTAAGAGCAGTCTTCTGTAATATGTCTAAAGCGTTTAATCGGGTTTGGCACAAGGGTCTTCTACAGAAACCTGCGCTCTTTGGTATTCAGGGAAGCCATATGTGGTGGTTCGAATCGTATTTGTCGTCTTGTGAACAACATGTTGTCTTTGCAAATGCCTCATCCGAATGGTGTTTTATTTCCGCTGGAGCTCCTCGAGGCCCGATCCCAGGCCCTTATGTTTTCTGGTTTACAGTAATGATATTGTAAATTATATTCAGTCTAAGACACGTCTCTTTGCTGGCGATACTAATTTGCACATTATTGTTTACGCTCCAAAGACCCAGCAAAACTGACTCTATGATCTTCTCAAAAGAAATCATCAGCCGTATCATCCTCCGCTCATATTTAACAACTGCTAATCACAACAGGAAAATCCCACAAACATCTTGGTCTCACAATTAGTGGCGACGGGCGTTGGGCAAGGGATACATGTATATCTACATCTCTTCAAAAGGCAATACAGAGGATCGGTATTATGAGGTCATTGAAGTTTAAACTAGATTCGTCAATCTCGAAAGAATGTATAAATACCTCATTCGGCCCTTTCATGAGTACTCGGATGTTGTTTGGGACAACTGTAAAAATGAATTAAAGGATATTCAAATGTATAAAATTAACCAGCCATGATAGTATGCAGTGCAACGAAGCCATGTAATATTCAAAACCTTCTTTCTGATTTGGGGTAGGAAACTTTGACATCGAGACGAAGGAAACACCGACAACCTCTTTTCTAAAAAATGAAACACTGCACTTTTCCAATTTATCGATTTATTTAATTCCGATCCAAACTCAAAATCGCTATCGCCTGCATTATGCTAGCAACACTCCTCATATCCCCGCAAGGACTCAGTTGTTCAATTCTCACCATATACGACATACCCACCGATTGCAAGTTTTGAATAAAACTGAATGTGAACAATCGTAAACCGCCACCACACTAAAATGTTGGCCGCAGAATGGGACAGATTCTCCATACTCGCCTGCGACTTGGATGTACTTCTCTTAGTTTTGACATACATCGCCAATAAATAGATGACTCGCATCTCCGTGAATGTCGGTCAGTTGTAAATGCTTCATTCTGGAGTGTAATACATATAACACAATAAGGATTAATATATACTTGGTATTTCTTGTCCGGTTACAGTAGAAGACAACCTTCTTCGTGGAAATGAACACCTTACACTCGAGCAAAAATAAAGTTTGTACCTCACTATTCACCAATACATTCTTGCCTCAAAACGTGTTAGCACAACATTATGGCTGGTAACACAGTACAAGCCACACGTGCAGTAGAATAACTTTTTCTTACGTTTATCCTTTCGTTCCATTTTCTATTTTTCTCCTTTCCAAATTTTAAAACCATGCAGCACAAAATTTAAATTTACAAAATAAAATCATGTACATATTTAGTTAGATATTGACCTAAAGCTATATCGGCGTATGTTGCTTAATAGCAAAAGTAATTTATACAATATTAATCTTGGCCAATTCAAATAAGTTACCAAGTGTCTGTAATCATACCAAACGGTGGAAAGTGATTTACATAAGCTGTTGTACAGCTGGTTCCCCGATCCAAAACATCTAATACATGTATGCTGATTTATTACTCGTGATGTTACTGACTAAATACTTTTTGAACTAAAACAACATGCCAGTAGAATAAAACAACAATGACAAAAATATAAGCTATCGAATATTATTCGTGTCTACATATCGAGTTAATCCGCCGATGGTACGACTTTCTACTTGGAAAAATATATCCCAACTGGCTCTGTCTAGTGAGTGTTTCCGAAGTAAATCCCAGGAAAATACCCATCAGGATTTTCGATGTTAGCACTGGGCTAAAAAGGCGGTAAAATCATCTTGGAATTGGGCCGGTTCAGTATTTCATACTTTGCGGGCCTTCTGTGATTCACTGATCCTTATGGCATCAAATTTTATTTCATACGAACAATCTTCTGGTTATGATTTATTGCAGCGAATACTACTTTTTTTCTTTAAAAATTGTCTGATCGCTTACGTAAGTCCTGACTTATGGCACATCGGCTCTGCAGCTTTGCAATTTGCATTTTATCTTAAGCATTTCATCCATTATAAAAATGTGTAGACAAAACAAGCCAATTAGTCAAACATTTTACAAAAACCTGTTCAGTGTCATGTACGGTCAGAGCTTAACATACACTACACAAGGTACACAGGATGTTCAAAACTCGAACATACCACATACAAACACCACAGACCAAAATGAATTTATTAGCAAATATTGGGGTTACCGCCTTGGATCTGTCAGTGGAACAGGAGTGCACTGGGGTTTTAACTACTTTATGAGTACTCAACCTGTCACTTGCCACAACATTGGGGTTACCTCCTTGGATCAGTCAGTGAATCGGGAGTGCTCTGGGGTTTTAACTACTTTATGAGTACTCAACCTGTCACTTGCCACAACATTGGGGTTACCGCCTTGGATCGGTCAGTGAATCGGGAGTGCTCTGGGGTTTTAACTATTTTATGAGTACTCAACCTGTCACTTGCCACAGCATTGGGGTTACCTCCTTGGATCGGTCAGTGAATCGGGAGTGCTCTGGGGTTTTAACTACTTTATGAGTACTCAACCTGTCACTTGCCACAACATTGGGGTTACCGCCTTGGCAGTGAAACAGGAGTGCACCGGAGGTTTAAACCAGTTAAACCAGTTATATGAGTACTCAACCGGCGAATATTGCTCACGTCACGTTTGTTAACTGAAGGATGTCTTCAAAGGTCACCGTCTGAATTATACCACCCATATAGCTGAGCACTTCATCAGCCTTCAAAAAACTTCTGTACCCTTCACCCTCATCCTGCCTCCAACCTTTTCGGCAGTTTTGTTAAGACATCGTCGGCAGCTTCATATGTTATGATACATGTATCAACCCTAGTTCTGAGATAAGCCAATACATGTATCTGAAGAACATTACTTTAGCTGGAAATTAATCTTGACGCCATTTAGTTTAAACGAGCAAGGTAATACACCATAATTATTTTTCATTAAAATTTTCTTTAACATTTGCGTTTCTTTATTTCTATATATTTGACCAACATGTTTACACAATACTTGAAAATGGTCACGAATGCAATGGCAAAAAGATAATATTGCATCGACCTATATTGTGTGCCTTTAACGTAATTCTAAATAATCTGACATTTATTATCATAAGTAAGTGGTATTTAAGAGCGCACTAAATGTGTTTGACTTTTTCAGTTTTGCTTATTTGAAGCGATGAACTATATGTATACATATGTTTTAAAAATAAGAATGGTTACGTTTCGGATTAAGATATTAATCTGCATCGAAAATAGCATTTTGAGAAAGGTTTATAAAATGCTTGAAAATGATGCAAATCAAAATATTACATATCATGGCACAAACTGGGCATATCAATTAAAACACGGTTATAAGAACATGGATTAAATTACAAATGGATAAGAAGATTTGATAAAAAATATTCGATTTCTTATTATAAAACAAAGACTATTTGACATGTATTTCTAACATGGGTACTCAGATATCAACAATTCTCGAATATAAACGTAAGTATTGTTTAAACACAAGTTTACACTAGAACCATGCTTTTATAACATTAAAAGTTTGAAACTCTGGGTGTCTGCTCATTATTTCGCCATTGAAACAGGTAGATAAAATACTACCCCTGAAGAACAAAGGCTGTGTGACACATCGTTTTTCCCTGAAAATGTTTTAAGGAATGAATTGCGGGGTTGATGTCATTATCGGGGTATGAACGCAATTGGGTTGGTCAATGTGTGTGGAGTCCGAAGGACTCCACGCGTACTTTGACCAACCCAATTGCGTTCATATCCCCGATAATGACATCAACCCCGCAATTCATTCCTTATATTTACACCAATAGTTTATTTTTCTTTCAAGAATTGTTAAAAAAAAATCTTCATTTCAATTAAGAAAACCTTTAAGTAATCCGTTCTTACCCATTCTGTAAATAGAACGACCCGACTATAACCGGAAACATTTTTTCAAATGACGTCACAATAACGCGGGAAAAGATCAACCACTTGAAATCACTTTAAAACGTAAAATTGTAACACTTCTGGTACCAATATATTTAAAATATAATAAACTAAAACTTTTAAAAATGTTGATCTATATTTTACGGGACCTGCAGACACAATACAACCAATAACAAGATCAATAGCTTTCATGTATATCGTTATGCAGTGAATTACGATCCGAACATATCCGAAGATGTTGCGTTCATCGATTGATGAACGCAATTGCTGAAAGGCAGTTCATTTAAGGAATGGAAGTTGAGGTGTAAATATATACTTGTATTACCAATCGCTAGTTTCTTATGCGAAATTATCAACTATTGTATTGTACTGTATATATATCGACTGTGTTAATCAATTGAACACATCCACAATGTCGATCACAACACTTATTTCCAAACAGGATTTTTTTCTTCGTTATATACAATTGCTGTACGGACACTTGTTGACCAAAACACAGAAACTGTTATATTTTGTTTATGATAAATCCTCCGTGCAGTTTTTTTCACGTTTACAGAACAGATCTGATTATATGTTATGTATATAAATAGTTTTATAGAATAGGGGCCGTATGCATTAAGGATCTTAGTAACAATTTTCAACTTAGTAAAATATTGCCTTTTTACAATTTGTATATAATTAAGAAAACGAACAATGTTTGTACACCAAAAATATGAAAATAAGAAGAACTGAACAAAGTCTTTACAATACACGCATATGAAAAGATCTGAATAAAAGAAGAGGATGTTTAGAATAATCATTGTCAAAAATTACAAAATTCTCACTTAGTTGAAAATATTCATAAAGATGCTTTATGAAGACGGTCCCAGGTCCTCAAAATAAAGTTATTGCGATTAGTTTGAGTGAATCAAGATAATACACCTTAATATTTGCCCTTGAAATTTGCGTATTGTCATTGTCTATAGATTGGGTTACATTGATGAAATAAATAAATTGCAAAATGATATAACTTCCATTGGGATAACCATATTCATTAAATGCAAACAGTACAATGCTTTGTCTGAACTTAGAAGGTCTATACATTTTATAGATTTACAATATGAACTACTAATGGACATACTTTAAGAAATAGGTATTATTTAAGAAACGTTCACCAATATGTATTTTTCTTTCAGTATGAATGCTTGTTCTATTTCATCGATATTTTGGATACATATATAATGTGTGTGTTAATCTGCCTGTGTGTACAGTGTGTGTGTGTGTACAGTGTGCCTGTGTGTACAGTGTGCCTGTGTGTACAGTGTGCGTGTGTGTACATATTTGCCATGTTTGTTCCTTTTATTAATGCCCGACTTTTGGTTTACGTAAGGAAGAAGATTTTGTTTTATCCGGCCAGCATGATCCGTTATACAAGAGCATGTTGTTTTGGTAAACAAGCAATTTATAAAGCCAATATACGTATCACAGAACTAACAATTTTATATTGAATTATATTCCAAAATAAGTGATTATTTTGAAGAACATCTAATTATTTATGGATATTAAATGAGCGTCCACGAGTGGGATATTACTTTTATATAATACTAATAAGTTTGATTATTTTCTTGGCAAAAAACAAAAACGTCACTATATAGCGCGCACTTTTTCACCGGTATTCATTTATGACGTCACGTCAAAAGTTATTACACAAGTTATATAATATACACAAATTATATGAAGTCATTTCATGGATATTATTATAAAACTACATAGACATTGACACTACATCCCACGAAGTTGGTACTTGTGGCAGTTTACAGCATACTAGCTACCAAAATAGTTGTTCTCAGTTATATACATTAACTGTAAGTACATTCTTGGAAAGTACCATCATTAAACTGAAACTGCTATAAGAAGGGATTAGGGAGCATTACGTATAGCCATACAAACTGTAAAGTGCACCCTGTGTTTCACAAGCAACATGCGTAGGTTTGTTTTCTTTTACGCAGTTAATTATCAAACTTATCAATCAGTTAAAAAAATCAAATCGAAAATTGTTTGTGAACAAAAATGACGTGTTTAATAATAACCTTTTTCAAAAACAAACAAACCAAAACACAATACTAATGCTTTTTACATGATCTTAGTCGTGTTTCGTTGTTCAAGATAATTGTATTTGTTTGTTTTCTTTGCTTATGTTTTTTGCATTGTAAGACTATGCGTTTAATCAAATGAAAATGAAAATAAAAAACACAAATTGAAAGAGCTGAAATATGAAAAATTCAAAATTACTGTTAAAATAAAGCCGTATGTTCATTGATAAATCGGTTTGTAAATTTTGTAAAAAAAACACTCAATAATTTCTCAAACACAATTTTTATTTCAATCATGATCAGATATAAATACAGTTTTTATCACGGATTTTACAGAACTTTTGCATTTCATTTTTCAATCTATACATGTATACAATTATACATATTTACGTGAACTAGGTCAAATCATGTCTCGAGATTTGTGTAATTGTCCGTTGTTCCAAAGATGCAAAAATCATACTTGCTTAAATTCTGGTGGATCATAAAATATGATGGCAGAGACCATTACACGACATCTCTCAATTACGTACACAAACAACCCAAATGAAACTGAAAATAACAGACGAAACGTTTATTAAGAGGCATGCATCTGTAGGTACATCATCTTGACATATGAAATTATATTATACATATAAAGCGTATGTATATGGTAATTGCGAAATTAAGTATTAACTTTGTTTTAAATCACTAACTATTGATAACAATACTGTTGTTTAAGGTACAATTGCAACTTAATAAATCCGATTAAAAAGCATCCCATTTCGATGTGCAACTGTGAAGGAAGGTATATTGAGTATCAATCTTTATGATAAGCGTGATGATTTTAAGTGAAACATAATTAATTACCTTTCTTTAGATGGAGATGTTCCTAGTTCACCGTCAAATGGTGTTTTTATCGCGCACTTGATAAGATTCGCTAGAATATGTACAGATGTCATAAATTTCAGCTCTCGCAGTAAACTTCTGACAGAAAAACTTCTTAAACAGGGTTTCAGATATTATAAAGAAGGAAAACTTTCTCAAAATTAATTTTGTTAAGGGTCATTATAATATATTCTATCAGAGTACAATAGTAGTCTTAAATCGCTGATTGCTAATAGTATTGCTGAAGAGTACTTGCCTTCTAGTTTTTGAAGATGAATTCCAAAAACAAAATATATGGTTGAATATAACATCCTTACATAACTAAGCTTTCAGTCCTTTGATTTTATGAAAATTTTGCAAATTCATGTTATCTTTAAACCGTCTTTGGATGACTCTACTAAGCTTTCAGTTCTTTGATTTTATGAAAATTTTGTAGATTCATGTTATCTTTAAACCGTTTTTGGCTGGCTCGGATTGTTTTGGCATGTGACGTCATTTTTTTCTTCAAATATAGGTAGTCATTTGGAAGAAAAGATTAGCTATTATATGTCGCTTTTATTTTTAATAATGTTTTTTTTATTTGTTCCCAGTTTTAGTGCATTTTTTTTATGAAACTCAATGATTACATAGTTTAAACCTTTTATTTTTTAAGGCAGACTGTGTGTGATGCTCATAGTTTCAAACAATGACTGCATCGTATCTTTGAAAATATTTTGCATTAAGTACTCTGAATTGTATTCCTCCGTCTGCAGATAGAGTTGGGGAATCTCTAATCATTTAAGTACTTGGGGTTTACCTATTAGTTTATATTATTATTTGTTTTATTATTAAGTTTCCTCAAATTAATGCATACTTTGATAAAATTTACCTTTTACGTTTTATCTTTATTCAGGTTTGTTGGAATAAGAGTGAGGTTTGTGCACGTAAACTGGTTGAAACCCCCAGTAACAGTACATTTTACTCTCCGTTCCTAGGCGTTACCTAACAATCCTTGATAAACATACCTAGTTTTTCTATATAGTATATGTGCAATGTGATGTTTATCTATGTTTTATGTCTTTGGCAATTTACTGTGTCATTAAACAGGCTTTATGTTTAAACTTTTGGCTATTGAGCTTGTTTCTGTATTACTTCACATAAGAATTCATTTATTCATATAACACAATAATGTTGCAATATTGGAAACTGTTTGGTAATAGACGATCAAGACTATTAAGGAGAATGATTAAGAATATAATTATGAAAACATAGTGATTATGTAACATAATTGCAGAGCTTAGTCAGCTCAAATGCATTCATGATAAGTTGAATAATTGATGGTATTTAAGTGTGCATTAAATACTTGGCTCTGCCTATCTGGTTTCTTTTGGAGTTTTTTAAAAAAAATAGTACGGGGAATCAACTGAAGACTAGGCTCGAAGCGAAAAACTATATTGACACTGTGTTAACCAATTAAGCGTATCAACAAAGTTGGTCGCAACCACAGCGGTTAGAGGACAAGGGAGCGATTAAGTTTAGATAATCTAATCTTGGAAAAACCTAAAATCATATGCTTTTAAACCCTGACACATTAAATCTGAACTTGAAACACAGATGACGTTAGGTTTTTCAGGAGTACCTATAAGGCCTAAAATCGTATACCTATCCCTAATCCACTGTAGTCCCAACAGCTTATTCAGATCTAGTTAGCAGGCTATTATTTTGTTTGTCAAAAAAATCAGGAACTGTTAAAATGCGTCAATATAAAAAATAATGCAGTGTATGTTGTTTGAAAAAAATTAGAAACTGTTATATTTTGTTTTTGTTTTAAATCCCCCATGGACGTCACGATTGCAATAAAAAAAAATCCTACGCACTCGATGGTCTGTCTTTGTTATAAAATGTACACAAAGAAATATCACAAAAAGTAACATTAGCTCTTTTTTTTATATTATATATGTTACCAGTCGCAGTAAAACTTAATACATCGACACATTTATTTACCAGACGATCATAGACCCATAGAATATCGTACAAAATGGCGACAAATACAAATAGGATACATATGTAATAATCTTTATAATCAAAATTACAAAATAAAGTTACCTGTTTAATTGATCATCGAAGAGTACATCGTTTATACAAATGATGTGGTCATGAAGTTATGTCGACTTGTTAAATGTCGATATGCAAGTTATAACAAAACATGTCGCCTTCAATATTTGGTCTTGTTCTGTTAATTTCATGATACAACCAGCGATCGTCTTGAGATTGTTGCAAGAGTTATACCAACACTTTTAGTATCCAAGACATATTATTTTTCGAACAATGGAGGAGTGATTGTCGTTCGATTGTCTAACGATATTAAAACGACAACAATTATACAAAAAGTCGATGAATCTGTCATGGCATGAAATTGTTAAGTCCGAATTTCAAACCACGACATATTTCTCGTCGCTAGACCATATTTTGTCCTACGACTGTCGTGCAATATATCATGACAAGCAATGAAGTTGCACAAATTTTCGTCGTGAACCTGCTTCTTTTTCCCTGGTTTCATTGTGACCAAGGCTTTAAGTAAAAGTATAGTTTAAGGACGTAAATTGTTGGTATAAAATAACTGATGTTTGCGTAATCAGTATAATCACCGAGGGATTAATATAAACACATATAGAACAACTAGGGATGCATTCTGACTCCCAAATAAGTTTTACCATAAATAATATAATTGTAATCATATACCAAAAATGATAAATAAATGTCGAAAACAATAGTTCTTATGAAGGATACCGAGTTTAAGTTGGAAGACATGTGCAAAAAAACACGGTATTTCTACCTTAAGAGACAATAGTAGATCACAGTTAATCTTCAAGCACTCACCAATAATTTCATATTTTTTGCGTTCTCAGTTTTTAAACACACGGTGACAATTTGTTATCAGTAATTAGTATTATCCATAAATGCATAATGTAGTAAGTAGTAAAAGGTTTATTAGTCAAAATTTATTTTTGTGTATGTATTGATTTTGAATAAGAGTGCATCTTTATGTCATATAATTTTTAGTATTTTTGAAAAGTAAAGAAACAATGTTTCCAAGTATTTAATACTATGTGTGTCAATGGATTCAGCAAGTTCAGAGATAGCACGTCAAAATTCATCTTGTTCGTGTTTATGTTGACGCTTAAATCAAATGAATAAGAACTCTTCGAAGGTAAAAACACCGAAAGCGTTGAACAATTTACTAAGACATCGACCAACAGGAATCTTCAATTTGTTAACAGCCAATGGACAAGCTGTTAGAGTTGTGTTAAGACCTGTCCCTAAATTAACAAGTTTTTAGGAAAGATATAAATGTTAGAATCACCGACGAAGGAAAGTATTTTTGTTTGAAACCTTCGCAAGTCTTGTCTGGTTATCATTCTTACTATTGAACTGAAAATCGAAATAAGGAAAAGATGTTCTCATATAAAGAAAATTCTGCTGAAATTTGGAGACAGGTGTTCGCAAAGTACGATCGAAAAAGTATAGAAACTGACTCCGATGTTTCTAAATCCGATACGGACGGCGAGAGTGACAAAGAGGATACTTTCTCCAGCGTCCAGCCATCTTGGGGGTCGCAATCTTCTTCCGGAAATAACAAGAAAGCACCCCCGCCGATATCATACAGCGAGCCTCAGAGGGAACTTACTGACGAAGAGATAGAACAATGCTATCAGGCAGCGAGAGAGTTGATGCAAATTCGGATGGGGCCATTTGGGAAACCTAAAATTGCTCCGGTACTTGCATTACCACAGAAAGAGAAAAAACTGACTCCAGAATACATAGACAAACCAGAAATTGAAATAGCGTTTAAGTTTCAGTTTCTTATAATAACTGAAAGGCTGAAGGTGACAATTACGCAGGTTAAGAATATCGCCAGCATAAATAACATTGACAAAGCAAGTATGTACGTTGAAGCATGTCTTATGCCAGGGAAAATGCTTCGAAAGAAGACGAATGTTGAAATGGGCGGGGACAGTGTTCCATTTAACTCGGTGATGTTCTTTGGTGGCTTCGACCTTGACGGGATGCATCTGATGACGCTGCGCCTCATCCTGTATTCGCGGAATGCAGCATGCGAGCGGGGAACAAAATATACCCGACTAGGAGATATCAATGTATCGCTCGAAGACATTGACATCACTTCAGAAAACCGTTTTACAGAGGCGATTAACACTAGAATCTGCTCAAAGCGAGAAGGTCGCGGGTCAGAAAGGATAAAGATGGTTGCTTAATTTTAAAACGATCTTTTTAATATTTATCATTCATAACTGCCCACATTGGGTCACATTGGTATGACATCATAAACGTTGTATAGCTCATTGGGAAATTAGATAAAAGTGCCCCCTGACTCCGCCAACGGATGAACTTTGCAACACGCAAAAAACTTTCGTCGAAAAATATATATTATTTATATAAAATCATTTGTATGTGCCCTTGGAATTTATTCCGTTTGTAAAATGTTTATACCAATTATCCATAATATAAATTTGCAATGTTTATATTTAATAGATAAGTTCTTAAATTTTTATGTATTATTTGCAATGCGTAGTTTCACAAATGTATAGATAAATTCGTGAAACCGCATTTGGTTGAGAGTCAGCTGAACTATTTGTTTCTTTTCAGTCATAAAATATCACCTGTCAATCGTTAAGTTTTGTATTCATAACATTGTATTGCATATAAGTGTATATTTGTTGAAATACAAAAAAGAATATATTTACAAAAGTGTTGCTATGGTGTTGTTTATTGTTGGTTTATTAGTTGATGAAGGGTTAACTTGCTAGAAAGCGACGGCATCATCGCTTTTAAATTTTTAAATTAAACGCTTTGTAAAAGCTAGATAAAATGAAATAAAATATTAATAATTGGGAATACGCTTACTCACGTAGAATACAACGTCATTGCCTGACACATTGTCAACGCCAAATCTGACGCAGAAAGTGTGTATCGGATGAGTCAGACAGACATACAGACACAAATGTTTACTGTCGTAAACATGTTATATAACAGTTTCTTGGCAAAATAAAATAAATATAACCATATATATGAATAGTCAGTATGGTCAGAACGATGCATGGCATAAATACAAGGAACAGAGAAAGAAATACGTGAGTTAAATTAAAGAACATACAAGAAGGTATCAAAAAAGAAGAAGATACATATAAAAATCAAACTGTGAGATATACAATAAATAGAGTAATTAAATATTATGGTAGACTATTTACAAATGTCATAATACTTGAAAGGTCTAAACAAATCCATTTATATAAGAATTTCTTTACAGAAATGCTCGATACACTTGTACATACTTGGCTTTCTAATATAATATTATTTAATCAATAACTTCTTTTCCGGGGTTGATATATAGAAGACATATTATGATAAAAATCATTAGAGCTACAAACAGTACTATAACGTTGAATAGATGAGTGGCATTAGGCGGACCTTTAAACGGCTGCGAAAGTTGGATTCTTAATGATTAAGTCAATAACTTAATGATTGCCTATTTGCAATTTCATTGGCTGAAAATGTAGGTTGTAATCTAATGCGCATTAATTTCAATTTGCTCTGCCAAAACTTACATAGCCAAATTGATGAATGATATCTAAACTTTCTTTAGATATCAAAACAATTCATATACACTGCAAAGGAATTATAACTAGTCCATTGCCCCGTTAAATTTAAGATCAAGATCTATTGTGATAATTGTACAACTTGTAATAATTCTGATTCACTTATTTGTTGCTTAGCAATGCTTGGCTCGAAATTAATATCATGAAAGAACTCACTAATGCTCCTGGTTTCTTTCTACACGCTTCGCATGGTAAAGTTACGCAACATTTATTACTAACGCAATACACACAGGTAACATCTAACAGAAAACGAATGTCAAATTATTTAAATATTAAGAACTGCAATTCGAGGGGTGAAAGCGAAAAGGTTCTATCTGATTCTTTATTTAATGTCACTTAGAACTTTTTCGCTTTTACCCCTCGAATTGGATGGATCGTTAGTGTCACATATGTATTTAATTGGAAGTTGTACTTGCAAATTGTAAAAGACGTTCTCTTGCCTGTCCATTCTTACAACATGCTCATCATGTTTCTAGGTTACGTATTCGACGTTCATTGAATAGGTTTATAGCATTGTATACATTACTCTATTTCGCCAATAAGTTAGGTATATAGTAAGTCAGCCTAAAGAATGGGTTTCGGAAGGATAGTAAAAGTCTCCATTGTAATATGAGTATATGTTTTTTTATTCTTGGACGCCAATTTTATTCTGATATTTGACAAATGTATCTACCTAGGATTGATAATTGAACTCAACCAACGCCTGTGTAAGTTGTAATGGTCTAAAAATACATTTTTTGGTACAACGACAATATCGATACATCTATCATGCCACTCGCAAACGTAAGAAACCTTCGAGGTTTGTACACATACATATCCATGTTTTAGTTTGTGCCATTCTTTAAACCTTTGTAACATATACTTCACTTTAAAACATACATCTTTGCGAATGCAATGTTATTTTCTTGTCCTGAATATTAGAATGTGAATTGGGAATATAAAACCTATGTTTTCAACTAATGAAAATACCCATATACACTCAATTAGTACAATGCTTTATCATTAACTGATTTTCAGACATAACGTCATAATTTAGTTTTCCACGTCTTAATAGATATAACCTTTATTTAGAGCCAATGAAATCGCCCCCGATAGTATAACGATGAATCATTAAGCCATTTTACACATTTTTTTTTATTTTTTACATTATCTATAAGTCAGATGTGCCAAGATGTCAATTAACAGGCTTGAACGAAATGGGCAGTTTCTAAATACATTGTCTTATCAATGATATGTCTGCGTTATAAGAAAGAGTTTATGGAATTGCACTCGGATGTTTTGCATATGACCGGGCAACTAAACTGTGACGCGCATCCGAAACTATTCAGAGAAATCATTAATTCGGATTACAGCAACAAGACGGACACGTATGAATACGTGCTTAAAGCGTACAAATCATGGTTCTATGAGGTGATAAGCTCCATTTGTTCTTAGAATTTACGAACAAATATCAGATATCAGAATAAAGTTATCATAAGTAAACATCCGCACCCATTAGACCCACTCAGAGAAACAAATCGAATACTGTAAATGTTGTATATACTAAACAGCGCACATTTGTCACGATAATAGTCTGTGATTTACTTTAGTTTGAAAGGTCACATGCAGGAGGTTGTGAGTGTTTTTAGTACCTAAACAAACTGGCAACCACAGGTTGGAGTTTATGAACCACTGGGCTTGTCCTCGTAGGTGTTTCCTTGTTTTGAAGTACAAGCATGAATACTTGTTTTAATAACAATGAAAAACAAGAGGGACCCCCCTGCAGTTCATGATGAGATTGAACACTCTATGTGTTTGGCTTCCGAATTCACTTGCGGCTTGAGTCTATGTTTTAGACTAAAGCTCAGAAAATTCAACTTTTAAATATTTCAAAATATCTCAAATAAAGCTGACCATGACAACAGATGAGTACCTGATTTTAGAACAGATTAAATGAGACGACACTTTTCTCTTTGCTCCTATAATAGCAGTTTAATAAGAAAATTAGAGTGACACTATTTAAAATCCGTACATACACATATATATTTAAGTAATAACCCTCAAATACTACTAAATGATTCACTTTTTGAAAATAATAATTGCTAATAACAAGTACGTAGTGTATTTTAAAGCTGAAAACGCACATTTACGAAATGATTGGTCAGTGTTAAAATATTTACAGTGATCAACTATTGTCTCACTAGGTAGAAAAACCGTGTTTTCTGCACTTTTCTTTAGAAGTAAACACGGTATCCTTCGTAAGAACCATTGTTTTCGATATTCATTCATCCTTCTCGGCAAATCAAAACAATTGAATTAATTGCGTTACTGCTTATTTGGATATACACTAATGCACTGCAACTTTAACATTGTGCTTGTCTGAGTCTGCATAATGACGTGAGTGATTATGCGCCGTGTATTCAATGAAAACGCAAATGCATTTATTGCAGTATCTAGTTCAGATTGGTGAAAAAAGGAAGACTATCATCGTAAAAAGATGGCTGTTGGATGACTGCATCGTACCTTTTAAGAGTTTTGCACTTTTGCTCCGACTTAATTAATTCGTTTGCAGGTGATGTCCGTATCCGGTGTTTAAATGCTTGCAATTGCTTTAAAGCTGCTCTCTCACAGATTGAACGTTTTGACATTTGTTTTGTTTTTTGTCTTAGAACGAGTCAATTTTTGCAAAACTTCATGGAAACCAGTTATCTAAGACTGCTGACAAACGATTAGATCGCAGATTTTTATATTTAAATTCAAAAATTGTTTTATGCATTTTGTTTAAACCGTTAGTGGTTAACCACAAAACATTAATTTTCGAACGGAAATATGAAAATCTACGATCTGATTTTTTGTCAGCAATCTTATATCATTGGTTTGAAGATGTTTACTCATAAGTTTGCTCTTTCTAAGACAAAAAAATAAAAAAGTTGTAAAAATGGTATATCTGTGAGAGTGCAGCTTTTTCAGTTAACATATAAGTTATACTCTATTCTGCATTTTTGTCAAGTTAATGTTGGCTCTGAAAAGAACTGTGTTTTATTTTTTGAATTATTGATAAATGTTGGGATATGTGTGAGGATATGATCATATCAACTGGTTTAAGCCTCCAGGGTCTGATTTCAATTACCAACTTAGATTAAACTTAAATTTATGATTAACATCTAAGTGTTTTGATTGGCTTGTATATTTTCATCGTTTATTCTCGGAAATAGTTATTTCCTTTCTGCTTTGTTTTTAAACTTTAAACAAGTTACTTGTTTTTTTTCAGATTTTATTTTCCTGAAATAAATTGCTCTGCAAAATGCGCTTGTCTAATATATCAGCTTTTCGGCCTTTAAATCGAAAGTGTGTTCTTTGTGTCTCAAATACATCATTCAAAATACCCCGAATATAAAGAGTTATTATTCCATAAAGCGATGAGAATAATTAAATTAACATACAACCTAACTATTGCCCAGAAATGCAAGTAACTACCTTGTTTAAAATTGTACTCCCTACCTCATCAAGAGTACACATCTATAAAAAAGTTTTTTCTCCATAAAAGTTGCATTCAAGAACATTCGGTATCACTCCTTTGCACTGGAATTACCATACTTTTAGAAAACAAATCCTTTTACAGGGAAAGCAGGCAGCGAAATCAATAATGCCACCTTGATAGACTCAGAGAACTTTAACTACAAACAAACAGTTTTTACAAGAAAGACTGGCAACAAAACCAACAAAAAACAATGAAGTAAACTGTGAACCTGAAAAAAAACTAAAGGTCCAAACGTAGTCTTACTATTTTGTAAAGGATTGTGAAATATAATAAAGCAGAAATATCATCTGACCGAACATCATTCCATTCCTTCCTTCTGCCATTCGTGAATGATATTGCCTTTATACAACCGTTACCTCACCTACCTTCACTATAGCTTTTAAATCAGCTGCTCCAAGTCTTAAATATATACCGCGTTTCGATGCTGGTCTGAGAAAACGCCAATTCCTTCACGATCGGCTTCGTCTTCATTGTAGCTCACGTAAGCACGACCTCCACCGGCGTGCTCTTATTTTCTAACCCTTATGCTCGTATGGCCAACCGAACATGTAGCCTATTCCCTTATGAACTGTAAACACTATGAGCATTTGCGACAATTCTTCTCTTCTAACCTTCAATGCCATCTTATCATTAATAACCTTCTATATGCCGATGATCACTTAACCCAGGAAACAGATCAAGACGTCAACTTAAAAGTTCACCAGTTTCTGGTCAGTGATATGTCTGCCTTAATTGGGCGATGGTCTCGAGTCCCCTTACTGTTCATACCTACTATCAACTACAATAATTGGCACATATGTCCGTCTTCATACTTTCGTTGATATTTTTGATTTCTTACCATCACATGTGCCTTTAATTCACGTATAATTTAGTACTGCTCATTTCTTTTCAAAATACATTGTGTTTACATTGTGTTTTCATATGTGTTTTTTAATATAATTCAAAAATCATTTCACATATTTTTGTACCATTTTAAATTTTGCTATGACAACTGCCACTTTTAAATTTTCAGCTCAAGGAGAAATTTGTATAAATCTGTCAATCTTGTTTTCGTATCCCTTTTAATCCACTTCATAATCTTTTACATATATTTTTAATAGTTTATACAACTCTTTACACGTTATAAAGATTCACAGATTTCGGATTGAGAAGTATGTACGGATACAAGCTGAGATCTCGAAGATGTTTTAAATAAAACAACTGCATACCTGGCATGCATATTCAGAAAGAAGGTTTATCAAAAACGCAAAAGCTTATCAAGCCAAAACAAGCCGTGTTATTGCAAGTTTCTTTAACAACACTGTCAAAAAGACTGATTTACAGACTCCCAGATCTTCGGAGCTACTTGTGTGCAATCGCACCGGGTTATTGCGGACGGACTTGATATCACTTGCCAATTATATATAACCCTAATGGATTTTTAGCCTAGATAATATGTTGAAATATCGTCGATCATGATTAATGGTTTTAAAACGTCCCATGACGTGATAGGCAGCCCAAAAAAGTTGTATTTTCTTTATTTTCAGACTGATATCATCAAACCGAGGCCACAGGCAACTATTTAAAGTAAGCCAGGGGCAGCTGTTGTGATCTGCATCATGCTTTCAGGTACATGTATCTGTCGTCTATATCAGATTCATTAAATTCAAGAACAAGAGCCATATCTTCATCGCTGTACATTACTTGGTTAAAGTCGAATAACATCTACTCCTTGGCGTATCATAGAAATGTTCACTCGTAGTCAATCTTATACATAACAAACTATGAAACTGTGACTTTGGAGGCTGATTAAAAGTGCAGTCACGTTAACACGTCTTGGTATTGGAATTATATAAACTGTAAATCTGCGTGATACTTATACTTTTCTTTTCACAACGCATGCACTTCGACTATGATTTTCATAGATCGCTCACGTTAAAACGGCAGTCGACTTATTAACGTCTTGGTATGGTACTTACATGTATATGAATTGATGCTGTAAACTTGACAGACGTTAGCGACTTGTTTATATTAATTATCTCAGTACGATGCATGTTCTTTTACTATGTAAATGTAACGTTATGTGTTCGTTGGGATAGCATAGTTCACTGCTGTTGCGTGGTGTTTTTAAGTGTCTTATGCTAAAGACATATAAGGGCCAGTGTGCAAAAGTGTTTCAATGTGCGACAACATATTCTCATAATTGTTTGACGTTTCACCCAATTGCTAAGGCGTTAATTAACTTACTTGTAGTTATGAAAGCTTGAGTTGAGTGAATATCAGATACTTGATACTGATAGTAGTGATATTCTAATAATGTTTACATGTTTGAGGCTTTATGACTCCTGTCGTTTTCGTGTAAGTAACTTGTTACCATGCTATATACGATATGAATATTGTAGTTATCGTTTTTTTTATGTGCATAATATATTTATATCTATGTATGATAGTTTACTTGTAAATATGTTATGCTCTCCATTACCGGAGGAATAAAACGTATCTTTCTATCTAAACGTATCTTTCTATATTTCTTATCTATTTTGACTGTCAAGGAATAATCACACATAACTTGAAAAGTTTTAATATAAATATCTATTTATATTTTGTAGTAACTCCATAAAATATCATATATAAAAATATAATTGTAATACAAATATCGAATGAAGAATGCAATTGTAATACATGTATGGCTTATATAATACATTTGTATTAGAAAAAAATCATATATAACATACAAAATACATTAAGGATACATATATCACATAAAGAATATAATTGTGATAAATGTATCAGATAAATAATACAATTGTTATACATACATTGCATAAATAATACATTTGTAGTAGAAACATTACATAAATAATACAGTTGTAATACATACATCGCTTAAAGACTACAATTGCAATACATGTATCGCATTAATAAGTGTAGTACAAACCATTCGTAAAAAATACACATTATACAATAATGTATGCGCATAATATAATTGAACAATGGCCAATAGCTCTTCATTGTTAGTTGCCTTTCATAGGTGAGTGGTCAAAAGTGCTTTAGTGAGAGTGATTAATAAAATGTTGTAATATGTTGTTTCACAATCCTTGTAAAATAAAAAAGTTTAAATTAAAGGTGCTTTAAAAAAGCTGTAGTAAAAAGGCTGACCGAGTTCAATCAAATCTCCCGAGTACTTTTCTTACGAAAAAAATAACAACATGAATGTCTATGCATATTTCCGCATTGGTACATTGTGGAACCAATGAAACTGCCTCATTAATTATTTGTAATTACAAGATTGACCTAGCCAAATCGTCCGCAGTAAATAACGAAGCATAGGGCAGTAGTTTATCGGGGGTATCGACGATGGGTCCTACACATCAATCTTTTTTATGATAGCGCATGTGTTTGATTAACACAGCTTATAGCACGTGATACACTGTTTTATAAACAGACGTATTGCACTGCAAAAATGCGTCACTATAGTAGGACATAACTACTTGTATACAATTGCTACTAAATCAGCCAGCACACGTGCAGAAACATCAACGGCATTTTCTTTAACGAATTACGTTTTTCCCAAGCCTATTTTAACATACAAAATGAATCATACCTTCGCCCTGTATCGTTCACGTCATTTTAACATAGTGCGGGTACACGTTTGGTGTTCCAAGAGAAAAAAGGTAAAACTAATTTAGTATTAAACATGCTATCACAGGAAGTTACGTCATATATATGACGTCAAGAAGTGGCGATACTATATCGTCTAATGGTTCCCCTATCTTGTTCTTTGACCGATGCTAGGAGAGGGTTTGGTAAGAGACCAGAAGTGCGTTTCCCAAGGGGTCGGTGTGAAACGCCTGATAACAAGGGAGATAAATGTTTGTGTCCTTTGCTTCCGGGTGTGACGTCACTTCTGTCACTTATGTCGTCATCGGAATCGCTTTCACAGGTTGTGACTGCAAAATAAATTAAAACCATATTAATTCATATTAACGCTATCAGCTAATATTCACATTGGCTTCATTCGTTTACTTTTTTTGAGTCCTGAGTTATACATATCATATAAATATAATTCAAAGTTTTAACACTAAATAATAGTCAAAAATGTATTTGGAAAACTCGGACTATACTCTACATAAACTCACATATCACAGGAATGTTTTGTATTCTGGACGGAACTTTAAAGTTGCTGCGTATTTCTGGTTCATTTCCGCCATTATAGTACCCCAACAAGCCGAGGTAAGGGGAAACAACTGTGGCGACTAGACTCTCCAAACGGAAGTAATTTTCGGTGATCGGGGTGTCCTGGACGCTTTGTAGAATTAAAAGCATTTGCCGATTCGAAGCAGACACAGTTTCTTCATTTGATATGGCATTTTGTAGAGCGGCTGGAAAAAAGAGAGAATTTTAATACTTTCTTGTCAGATCTTGAAACAATGGTATTTGTGGTGTCCAAGAAACATGTAAGTGTTTAATCTTTATTGTTCGATATGTTTTGATATTTGTAATATTTGGGCTTATAATGTGGTTATTCGTATGTGTGGCTAAAATTTCACTCTGTCGATTTGAAATGTGTTTCAAAATGAAGTGCTAAATGTGTTTAAGCTGCCATGTTTTGAACAATTTAGCACCTTACGAACATTCAAATATCTTAAAGAACGCTTGAAGTTGAACATTCTCTAATTGCTTTTCATTAAACAAGACTGTTTTGTCAAATCACATAAGCTGTACATAGAAACTTGCCGAAATAGACGCAGTATAATTCTACTGTGTGTAATTCAATCGATTTAGAAAACGAATATCAAGTTTTCATAATATGCACGAGCGGATCCAGGATTCCACGTTAGAGGGGGCGGGACTTAGGGGCGTACCTTTTTTACTTGCCGGGTGGGCCCCCTCTCCCCCCCCCCCCCCGAATCCGCTAGTGATATGCCTTTATATGATTAAAGCAGAAAACAATGATTAACACCATATTATATGGGAAAAAACAGGTGTAAGTTCATTTAATCAATGAAATAAAAACAAAAATGCAATTACCAAATTGTTAGCATATGTATTTGCATGTATCAAACATTCATATACTTAGAAATTGTATGAAAAATAAGACCAGTTTAGACCATGTGAATAAAAGACTAGATTATCTTCTTTAAAGCTGCACTCTCACAGATTTACCGTTTTTACAACGTTTTTTTTATTTTGTCTTGGAATGAGCAAAATATTGCATAAATATCTGCAAACCATTGATATAAGACTGCTGACAAAAGATCAGATCGCAGATTTTCATATTTCCGTTCGAAAATTAATGATTTATGGCTAAAAACGAAAATGCATAAAACATCAATTTTTGAACTTAAATATAAAAATCTGCGATCTAGTGTTTTGTAAGCAATCTTATATAACAGGTTTACATGAATTTTCGCATAAATTGGCTCGTTCCAAGACAACAAAAAAAAAAAAAAAAAAAAAAAAAAATTGTTAAAATGGTAAAACTGTGAGAGTGCAGCTTTAAAGTGAATCATGAACAAAAAATATTACTTGTATAACTTGTTTTCTTGTGGTTTTTTTGTTCTTTTTTCTTTATTCCCTTGTCTCATTTTATGCTAATACCTTGCATCATTGTGACCATGTTCACATGATACATCATGATTCCTATAATATTTTCCCAAAAACTGTTAGAAACAAGTAAAAGACAATTGTCAAATCCGTATGTCCATCCGTCTTTTCAATATTTAGCCAACGCAACGAAAACATATACAAGCATGATTCTGAGTAAAGTAAAGTTTAAAAGTCACCGAGCACCAAATGTTAAAATAATGGTTTATTGAACTGTCATAAAATAGCATATACGCGCGTAGATTCTTTCATATATTTGCTTTTTAGAAAAAAAAATTCAGCAAACTAGTCCAAAACCTATCTGTCCCTGGACGCTAAAATAGTTCGGATTACAAATGACCGTAGTAAATATCGATCATTCTTTATCATCATAAGTTTATTACTATTTCTATCATTTTTATTTTGAACAAACAGATATGTTGATAATTATTTCTTAATAATAAATAAACGGATTTCAGTTTTAATAATGATTGGTCAAATGAGAGTTGTTTTTTCAGCGTTATTGGTATTTTATACCATATATGTTTAGCACATATTTAGCATAGATATATAGGATCTGACACGAGTTGTCATTTAATACAAGATTTTATTAAACGAGTTCATGAAATTTGTTAGTAAGCGAGCCGCTGGCGAGCTTACTAACAACTTTCATGGACGAGTTTAATAAAAATCTTGTATAAAATGACAACGAGTGTCAGATCTTTTTTATCACATGCTTAAAACGGTGTTTTTATTACCAATTTAGTTCCACATTCCACTTTCTAAACCCATTGTTTGACAGCCAAAGTACACCGAGTGGAATGTCAACGATGCGCCATATAAATAGTTCCAAATGAAAATGACAAAAACAGCTAGCAGTTATCAAGTTTTAATTCTGATAAAGCGCTGAACAAGTCACAAGTATAAACATGTGTAGTAAAATATCGAACAACATGAATAACGAACAATTTTAACCATTAAAACACAATAAGTACACAACTTGATGACGTCACACTGAGAGTACATGCTTTTACGCGGTTTATGTGACCTACATCGTCTGTCAAGTTTTACTGTGTGCACGGATTTAAAAGTTATTCGCTATCGCTTTCTACGATGACTTTAAAGCGTTTTCTTAGTGGACATGGATTTTCACAACATGCAGATGATTACGACGAAGCCTTACTCTGCACTGCATGGATGTTGATGTTGAAAAAGTTCCATCAAGAATGTTTCCAGAGAACAAGCTGTTCTTACCGTCTTGGGACGTACGTGTGATGAGAAACCTGTGCTGCGGAATTCGTATTTGTGTTTTGGTAACCGACAGCTGATTAAACTGGCAAGCAAATTTTATGGCATTGGTCGCATATTGCCTGTTAAGATGGAGATGTTTGAAATGTTCTCGTGTTGTTTGTCACTAATATGGCTGTATTTGTTGACTGACTGGATATTTCTGTGACTAGTAATCTGCATTATCTGGTTGGTGGAACATTGTTATCAGAAAGTTTTCGAACAAGATGCTTTCTGGCACTATGATTCGTAAGCCATTTGTCTCCCGGAAGTCCTTCCGCTTCATTATTGAGGTTAGTATTTGTTGGCGTTTAAACCATTTTGTTTACAAACAATGCGGAGGGATATCTAGGTCGCGTGTGATTAGTCTAGCCAATAGAAATGTCTGATATGTTATCTTACACATGTGTAAGATAAAGATATTCGTAATGGGTATATTACACGGAAAACAAGGGTAAGCATGTGATAAATAATCATTACATTTTAGTAAATCATCTGTAAAAGAGAACACTTGGTCAGCGCACGGACAATCCTGATGTTTCGGACTACACAAACCTTGCAAATGCCAGATATCTCAAATCTAACCTCAGATACTTTTGCTGCAAAATCGAGTGCAAAACTATAAATAGATCATTTTCCTGATATCATCGTTAACCAATCAAAACGCACGTTTCATTTAACACTGGCCATCGAAACGCTGTTTTGTCGCTGATTTATTTTTCATTTAATAATATCAAGTATATATTTAAAATATCCAATCAATTTTAACGGGCTGAAGATGTAAGTATAAAATATGCGACAATCGTGTCATTTAATCATCATACAAGAAGTATGAAAAGCTGGACTCTTTGTCTCATGTCGGTTGTGGTTAGGTTTCCTAATTTTAATCGTGTTTGTATGACTCTTTTTCATTGACTATACGCAAGTGTCACGGTTTGCTGACTCCGAGAGAATTTTTAAATAGAAAAGGGCGAAACGCCTCTGATTGGCTGAAATTTACACTGTTTGCACCCAGAATCGGGGAGATTTAACCAGAGTGTGGTACGCATAGCATCATCACTCTGGTGGACGAAAATGGACATCTCGTACACCGATTAATCGCAATACTTAAACAACCAATCCTTACATAGGGGTAAATTGGTCAAACACAAAATATTACTAACTAACTAAACTAACCTTTGAATGGCACTTTCAGCAGAACTGTGTTTCTAAACTCTAGAAGAGTTATCTGACGAATAGTGAGATCTTGTGTCTGAAACAAAGCAACGCAAAGTGTTTATCCTAATACATACATTTTAGATCTATTGTGAAGACAGCTGTAAGAAAATCTTATTGCAATCATATCTTAATTGTACGTTCCGCATTAGGATCTGAGGTTCAGCGGAAGATGGTCTGGTGATCTTTCCGTTAGCCAATCAGAGGCCTACTTTCGCATACTCGGTATTCGCGATGGAATTAAATTTAGCAGGTATTACGCTCGGATTTCAAAATTGTCTCGGAGATTTATTATTGGACAATTCACCACTTTATTTCCATCAAGCCGGAAAGGGTGAGAGTGGTCTAGTGGTAAAGGTGTCTGCCTCTCACCCAAGAGGTTGTGGGTTCGATCCACACCAGGGGTACTTTCTCATAGCCTGTCAAAAAGGACACAGTACTGGTTTCTGCCCAGGAAAAGGACTCGAGAGTGATTCTATAAGCTATCAGCTTTCGTCACAATCGAGCTAAAAATAAATTAGTATAAACCAAGCTGGAAAGGCTCAGTAACTGGAGCGGACGACAGTAGAAGAAATGGACCGCTGCGTCGTATATACGAGCTTTAATATTTTTATGTGTCAATTGTGCCTTTTTGAATAAAATAATGCGAGTCCCACACGATTCTAAACCAGTACTAGTGTCCATTTGTGTGAGGTCGTGAGAAAAGTCCATTAGTGATGCTCGAACTCACGTCCTATGAGAGGCAAATGCTAGATGTGTTCCTTGACCTCATTCACTGTATATGTGTTTATAACTCGAAATCCGATTAGCTACATCAATATCGACTTGCACCACTCACCTTGATTGGATAGAGAAGTGACTGTACGACAGGCAGAATCTCACAGTAGAAAAAGTCCCATTGCTCCCCTAGGGCTGATAGCAGCGCCGCCCCTACAGTACAGAGAGGAGAGTAAGCTCATATTTATACGACAGCTTATAAATTAACAAAAACATTCCACTGCGTGGACAAAAAAGCCGCCCCTTGAAAACAATAAGTAAAGTCAAATTAATACGGCAGTTTATAAATGCACATAAACATGCCATTACATATGCAGAACCGTAGCCCCTTGAAAACATTTGGTAAAGTTAAATGTAAATGGCAGTTTTAAATTGACTGAAACATTCCACTGTAAATTCAAAGAATTGACGTCATGGACAAATCCTTAATGTTTGGTTGGCCTTACCAGTTTTATGTCTTAGCTCAATATTGTGATAAGGGACTTAAAACGTTTCATAGAAATGGCATCAGAGACAAATTCTTAATGTTTGGTTGGCATAACCTGTCCCATGCCTTTGCTCAATCATGTTAAGGGACTTAAGATGTTTCAATGAATTGACGACAGAGACAAATCCTTAATATTTGGTTGGCATAACCTGTCCCATGTCTTTGCTCAATCATGTTAAGGGACTTAAGATGTTTCAATGAATTGACGCCAGAGACAAATCCTTAATATTTGGTTGGCATAACCTATCCCATGTCTTTGCTCAATTATGTTAAGGGACTTAAGATGTTTCAACGAATTGACGACAGAGACAAATCCTGAATGTTTGGTTGGCATAACCTGTCCCATGCCTTTGCTCAATCATGTTAAGGGACTTAAGATGTTTCAACGAATTGACGCCAGAGACAAATCCTTAATGTTTGGTTGGCATAACCTGTCCCATGTCTTTGCTCAATCATGTTAAGGGACTTAAGATGTTTCAACGAATTGACGCCAGAGACAAATCCTTAATGTTTGGTTGGCATAACCTGTCCCATGCCTTTGCTCAATCATGTTAAGGGACTTAAGATGTTTCAACGAATTGACGCAATTGAGACAAATCCTTAATGTTTGGTTGGCATAACCTGTCCCATGTATTTGCTTAATCATGTTAAGGGACTTAAGATGTTTCAACGAATTGACACCAGAGACAAATCCTTAATGTTTGGTTGGCATAACCTGTCCCATGTCTTTGCTCAATCATGTTAAGGGACTTAAGATGTTTCAACGAATTGACGCCAGAGACAAATCCTTAATGGTTTACCGTACCTGTTTCATGCTTTATCTTTTCTCTCAGAATCACCATTCCCTTTTTAACCAGTTTGTCCTGGAATAAGAGAAGACTACATTAAGCGAATACAATACTAAAATGTACTTTCAACCCTAACGTCAAATGGTTTAGATCTTTCGAAGAAGCTAGTAACAATAAAGATGACAAGTAGATATGACGTAATAATCAATCGTGACTCTCACACAACATTGATTCCAGATACATACCTTCAACATTACTCTGCGTTAACATACGAACATTAAATCGCTGCCCTGTTTTAACATACGATCTTTTAACGCCTACATGATTCCATATACAATCCTGAAACACTTATCTGACTCATTTGAGGTGCATTGAATGCAATCCTAATTTAAGGAGCGTGAAAGCACATACGTCACTCCTTTATGAAGTTTGTGAGCAAAAACACCTTTCTGAACGCACTTATCTTTTACCCTACCTTAAGGCAATATATGGACATGAACGCCAAAGCACAAGCCATAAACCTACTCCCTGATTCTATATACGTACTAAACATTTTTACCTATTCCAAGAAATGCACCGTTAAAATTTACCCTTCCTTGAAAACTAAACAAAAAAAAATTTGATTTTCTGAACGACCTTATATGCTATTTTGATTGCATGACCGAACCATTGATTCTCACAACCTTCGAGGCATGGACCTTATACTCTACTCTGATAACATACACAAGCCTTAAAATCTACTCTTATTCAATACTTGAACCTGTTATTCATTGCACGGACTTTACATGCTCTTAAAGTATACACTTATTCAATGCATGAACCTTTAAAGCTGCACTCTCACAGATTTACCATTTTTGCAACTTTTTTTTGTCTTGGAAAGAGCAAATTTTTGCGTAAATATCTGCAAACCAATGATATAAGATTGCTGACAAAAAATCAAATCATAGATTTTCATATTTCCGTTCAGAAATTAATGTTTTATGGCTTACACCGTTACTAACGGTTTAAGAAAAATGCATAAAAGATCAATTTTTGAACTGAAATATAAAATTCTACGATCTATTTTTTGTCAGCAGTCTTATTTAACTGGTGTCCATGGATTTTCGCAAAATTTGGCTTGTTCTAAGACAAAAAATAAAAAAAAAGTTGTCAAAACGTTCAATCTGTGAGAGTGCAGCTTTAATGCAATTCATTACCCCAACATGCACCTTAAACTCTACCCTAAATAAATGCATGAACCTTCCAATTTCGCCAAGTTCGACACATGAACCTTAGACTCTACTCTGCTTGAACTATCACTACCTTTAACACATGAACCTTTATATCTCCCCAAAACATTATCAATTAAACTCTATCCTGGTTGAAGCAAGAACCTCAAACTGGCAATGCAAGAACCGAACACTATTCCTCCAGACACGAACCTTATAGAAGTCAAAGACGAGCGGCCCGGCGTCCGTCTTAAGAACCTCGCGGACGGACTCTTGGAGTGCCGCTAGATCATTCTCACCAAGAGGCTTGCCTTGAAAGAGGTGGACTACTGCCGCTGAAACACTGCAAAATGGCAAAGTTCGTATTGTACGTAAGTTGATTTATATATGAAAATGAATCACATCATTATAGTAGGCATTTTTAAACAGACAGCCAGGAATTTGCCTTTAAGAAACAAACAAACATACAGTCTGGTGCTGTCTTTATAGGATGAAATAAATACATTTATTGCTTCACAATGAATAATATTATGACAAACAAACAAGAGGCAGTTTTGTCAATGAAATTTTATATGTTTTCTATGAAATATAAAAAAACAACACTATACTGCATTTCAACTCATATAAGCAGTATTTGATATTGAAATTAAAATATGAATCGGAAATCGCACTGTTCAATAATAATAATGAATCCCACGAGAAGAAATGTCAAGTATAAAACTTCGATTTTTAGATGAATATCACAGTACATGCGGCACTCTAATACGCCGTATTAAGTTTTGAATGACACATTCTATCCAACCAGTATTTCTTTATAAATCTTTTTATATAATACTTACTACAATACATAACTTCGAAAAATCCATTAGGGGGCAAAACGCTTCGGAGATTGGTAGAATATGTGGGTATGAGTGAATGAGTCCGCGAACTATTCCTTGAATAACATTCGGATGACTCGCAAAGTAGTCTTCAAATTGTTTTGTTATTGCGATATAAAAATCGCCATTAAAACGTTTCAATAGACGCCAATTAACGTGGTTAAAAGCAAGGATATCAAGCGAAGGATAGGAAATTTACAAAATTAGTTTTACTTATGTAAAGCCATATTTTTTTATTAATTCACAGTATGTCCTTTGCGTGAAACATATCAACGTTATTTAACAATATAAAAAAACTAATGTCGTGTTGGCACTTTGGCCCAATTCAAGAAAACACAACTGTAAATAAATAGTTTCATTGTCGTAAGATTGAGCAAGGCCAAACTCTTTCGAATGAAAGTAAGCAAGGTAATTAAACTATTTTCTGAACAATACTTAATTCGGTCAAAGTCTATTGATATTCGATAGTACAAAGTATTACATAAGAAACCATCGTTAAATATTATTCAATTTTTCAAGCCAGCTTGAAACAGATGTGAAAGCGTTGGTGGTGGTGTTAGTAGTTTATACTCCGAGTCCCAGAGACCACCGCACACTTATCCTGGGCAGACTATAAAGCGGTTAACCAGTACTAGGTGCCCTCACCTCTGCAAGGAACTGACAACTTCTGTACATGCCATGCATGGCAGTGGTAAAGTGCGAATGGTCGTAGAAAGGATTTCATAACCAATCACAACAGAAGTGACCTGGTCCGCCCGGGAACCGAACCCGGGTTGTCCGATTCACAGTCCAACGCTCTACCGATTGAGCTAACCGGGCGGACTATTCGATGCGAAAGCGATTGACTGTTCCTTCTTTTCTGCCGGAAACGGTAATGAAACTCTTATGAAATTAAACGTTATGGCATTTTGACCTCTTAGTGGTAAGATAGAATGATTACCAAAACTGAAATGAATTAATACCGACCAGAGGCCATAGTGTTGCGCTTCAGAATATTAAGGATTCTTACAATTTATCGTTGTCTTTAGTTTTTACCATATAAGGCAACATCAACTTGAAATCAAGCCTTTGGTTGTACACTACGCTGTGGTCTGTCCCTCAAGGTCTTAGAATTATCATGTCAATGTGTTATACTATATCACATTTAATCACCTCCTCGAAGATGGTTCCAGGGAGCGAGCTATGAAATTACTATTATTAGAATACTGACGCAAACCAATAGCACTTCCCACCCAATGAAACAAAACACGTCAAAGTTCGCCATCGTGCTAAAACAAGTCAATGTGTGAGATGTTATCACATATAATCACCTCCTGAAAGATGGTTCCAATGAGCAAGCAGTGAATTTACTAACATTAGATGGGGGTGGTGGTGATGGTGGGGGTATTTATACTTGCACTCAGGCAAGGCCCCATTCGGCGTGAACTCCAGTAAGAGTGTTAATCATATATAATTTCCTATATCTGAAATTATGAATAAGGAGAAATAGTTTTCATTGCTTTGATGAAATGTCCAGAAGGTGACGTTTTGTTAGTTTTGCACGGGTGATTTTAGGCGCTAAATGGTCATTTGGATTCGGCGTTTGACTGACTAGATTTGAATTTAAATTTAAAAAATATTTCATAATTTATATGATTATTTTAATTTCGATTTAGTAAATTAGTACATCATTCAGTAATTTGTTTGGATCAGCAAACAGTATAATTTAAGATTATCGATTGTGTGTATGTTGTTTTGTGTTAGCAAAATATTTGCTTCTTGAATTGATCATATCAAAGAATAAGATTTATGGAAGAACATGTAGATGTTTACCAACTTTGATTTGATATGTTTGAATGTTTTATATGATATACAATATTGTATATCCACATGTATGTATACAGTAAACGTCCGAGTGCTACTAGGTTCTCAATTCAATAAATGAATTTTTGAATTGTAAGTGTGTTTGTTTATTAAGGGCAACGGGTCCTTAACGGAATTTAGGTTTTCCTGGATCGTAGTGCACAGATAGAATGTAACCTTGTTAGAACTACCCTGATTTTTTAACGTGCACCAGTGTATAGCAGTGACACACGGGACCCCCGTTTAGCGTCCCTTCCGGAAGACGAAAAGTAATTTTGAGTGGTGTAGCGGAGAATCGAACCAGAGACCACTAGACTGACATTGAAGTGTTTTACCACTAGACCACGGATCCGCCACTTACATTTAAGATTCCTTAAGCATACCAATAACACATTGAATCAAAACATGCCACAGTTTGTGTTGGTGCTAACAAAAAGGCAATGTGTTATTTTATCACTTATAATCACCTTCTTGAAGACGGTTCCAGGGAGAAAACTATAGCCGTACAAGTAATAGCGCAATGCAAATCTGTCATAAATTCAAGTAAATTTTAGACATTTTCATGATCATTTTTTTTTTCTTTAGAAATTTTGCCCTTACCATTTCTCAGACGGATTTTTTGTTCATGAAATCTCACTCATTAAATCGGATTCAGTGTGTTAGATTGGGAAATATAATAAGAAATTCTCCTTCCAACATGTTAACTGTTATGCTACGCAGTGTTTCATAGTAGGTCATCAAAACATAGTATTGTTCCGCGTTTTCTTCATGCATTTATTGAGTTTTATGCTGACTATTTGACTTTGTATTCCACACATAACGTTATATTTACACCCCAACTTCCATTCCTTAAATGAACTGCCTTTCGGCAATTGCGTTCATCAATCGATGAACGCAACATCTTCGGATATGTTTGGATCGTAACTCATTGCTTAACAATATACATGAAATTATTGATCTTGTTACTGTTTGTATTGTGTCAGCAGGTCCCGTAAAACATAAATCAAGATTTTTAAAAGTGTAAATTTATTATATTTTAAATGTATTGTTGCCATAAGTGTTTCAATTTTACGTTTTAAAGTGATTTCAAGCGGTTGATCTTTTCCCGCGTTATTGTGACGTCATTTGAAAAAAAATGTTTCCAGTTACAGTCGGGGCGTTCTATTTACAGAATGGGTAAGAACGGATTACTGAAAGGTTTTCTTAACTGAAATGACGTATTTTTTTAGCAATTCTTTAATGAAATAATGAACTTTTGGTGTAAATATAAGGAATGAATTGCGGGGTTGATGTCATTATCGGGGATATGAACGCAATTGGGTTGGTCAAAGAACGCGTGGAGTCCTTCAGGCTCCACACACATTGACCAACCCAATTGCGTTCATACCCCGATAATGACATCAGCCCCGCAATTCATTCCTTAAGTAACAACGTTGTGACAACGTTGTATCAACCTTACCGCTAACGATGTCTTAACGTTATGGATTACGTTGTCACATCGTTATGAGTGTGGAGGTTTTCTTAACGTTGAAACAACGTTAATTTGACAACCAATACAAACATTCATATGGCGTTGTTACTTTTAGAATAATATTTGACTGACCATGGCTTTTGGTTGCCCATGATATTTTCCCAGTGGGAAGAATAATTGCCCGAGGGCTTAATCCGTTTGCCAAGGATTTGAACCAGTTTCTATTACTAAATTGTGAAACAACATATAATCCTGATTAGCAGGAAGTGTGTAAGGTAAATAAAATGAGACATTACAAATTGGTTTTAAATTATTGAAATTAACAAGTAATTGAAGAACATAGAAAACCTTTTCTCACGTGTTTTCGGAATTAGTCGGCAATATTTCTATTCTTCAAATAGTTCTTGTTTTTCTTTACATCAGCTTATTTTGACCGTGAATTTGGCGTTAATTTGAATATGTGAGCAAAGCTAGGGTCAATCAAACGTAGGAGCAGTTTCATACAAACATAGGCTTGAATGACCCTAGCCATTTCGCTTGAATACAAAAACAATCAGCGGAAAAAAACAACAATTGTCCAATGTAAAATGTCGTGCCACTTTGCAAGCATAACATTTTTTGAATGTTCAATGTAGTGCCACTATAACATTTATTATTTGAATATTTTTCAATGTCTAATGTTCAATGTCGAGCCAGCACCAATTTCACTTTTTTGGTCCAATGTCGTTTGTTGTATGTTTAGCTAACTTCACACAGCTTAACCGTTTTTATACAGTTGGCTGCAGACTCCAAATATATGCCATAAACTAGATATGAATCTATAGTAACGATGCTCATAAATGAAAGTGTCTCATAAGTCCAGAAGACCGACCCACTTCACCTCACCTCACCTAACTTCACAAAAAAGGACTTTTGATAGGATAAGCAAAGAATATTCGGTTCTGTGAATCTTACCTTTCAAAGTGAGCATTTTTCAGCTGAAGATCTGCTCCGCTTGCAAATGAGCGTCTTCCGAATGACGTCAGCGATTCACGCCGAATATGTGTCCTGATGGCGTCAGTTATGTTCGATATACTATGCCTGCAAATGAAAGGGAGTCAATAAGTTTATTCAGTGTAAAATATTTTAATCTTTACTTCTCCATACTCGTAGGGTCTAAAACCGTTAAGATTTTTGTTCCTGTTATTTTTTTTAAATATGAAAAATTATTTTATGCTTTCTGGTGATGTATGAATATTTATCAGTGAAATTAAAATGATATTTCACTGTTTGGAACAGTGCATAATACGTTCTTCTTCTTTTGCATTGCAATATCATATTTTTCACTGTTGTAAATTATCTTTAATTTTAATTATTACTTTTGTTTGTATTTTAAACTCAATGCACCGTGAATAATTGAAATTTGTTAAAATTTTCCAAAACAGACAGATGAAAAAGAATTTGAAAAAGAGTGTATGTAGCTGAAATCCAGCTTTACTCACTCATATATATATATACTCTTTACTTCCATTTTTCAGTGATTATACATATAAAGTTATTGACATGTTAAATGCAAAGTATATTGAAATATAAATATGTGTACAAACAAAAATAGTACGGTATGCGATTAAGACATGTAAACACAATAGCAAGAAATAACATAAAATAGCTTTCTATAACAGCAATTTCTATATGAGTTACAAAACCCTAATTCACCCATCGTCAAGGTTAATCGAAATTCGAAATATAAACCATTTACCAGGCTACATAAGTTGAGGTGGTTTAGATGCTACTCCTTGTGATTGATTCTGCTTGTCAAGGGAGATCACTGTGTAGGAGATTGGCTAGCTATACATAATGCATACAACTAAAATAGTGTCCATGCATAAACACCCAAAACTTAAAACCTTTTATTAATTAAACATTATTATTGTTCAAACTACATGGGCACGTTTTAATTAAGATCTTAGTCGATTTATGCCGCAAATACAAAATTTTCTTAGTGTCATAGTTCATTTGGAAATCCTCGGCCATTTTTATCAAAAACAACCCCGGATGTATGCCGGTACATGAGTTGAAGTAGTTCGTATTTTTTTTTAATTATATCATTAATTAAATGCAGTGTCTATGAGTTGTATTTTTTTTTATCTAAGTTTATATTGCAAACATAATTAAGATTTCCAAGAGTTAAGTCATAAAGTTTATAATATTACTACGCGATCTACTTGCAGCGGACTTAAACGTACCGCTTTTTGAGTATGTTAACCGTCCAAATACATCAGAGGTTGTTTTCGATAAAAATGGTCGAAGAGTTCCGAATGTGTCATTGTAATGCTGTTTTGCTTCAAAGTTGACATTAGCAAGTATTATAAGTGATCACGAAGTTAATTAAATACAATAAAATAAAGTTCACAATTGTGACGTTTTCTACAGATTGACGATGATTGAAGTTACGGCTATGATCCTTTACTGAAACGCGTCCCTGGGCCCCATTTCATTGCAACATGGCCCTAGAAGTGGTCCCATACACCTGATACACGTAGGTTTAATCTGTTGGTTTTTATTTCACCACAACAAATTCCATATAAAAACATAATAGCACGAAGTGGCCCATTCCGGCCAATGCACGTAAGTATAATCAAATCATTATTTCACCACAGCGTTTATATGTAACAAAACACATACGATACCTAAGTGGCAAATTCAAGCAAATGTACGGATTAAGTATGATCAAACCATTATTTCACCACAGCATTTATATGTAAAACGCCCGAGAGAACGTCGTTAGAAAAATATATATTACTTGATGGAACCATTTTGAATTGAAGGCGCTCGTATGAAGTATTTTGTCTACATGTTTTCCCCCGTTTGTTTTTCTTTTGCATTGTTTCTAGGAAAGAAAAGGTTTTCGTATTCCGAATTTTCGAGTGATAAACGAAATCAAATTAAGTATACAGAAAACAAACTACATGTAGTTGAATACAATAAAACAGGGCAATCATTCGATAAAAATCTACCATTTGTCAGACAGAATCGCTGGTGTCGCTCTCATGGGGCGTCTTTGGGCGCTTGTTTCCAAGATAGAATCGAGTCGATTCGGAACGTGTAACTCGCGCAAAACGCCCTAACACCGGGAACCGGTAGTAGAGTTGTTCGCTGTAAATCATGCACGCATCGTTCTTAACTTTACTTTCCGCCAATTTGTTCTCCTGTAGTTCTCGGTCCTCCCGGTTTGTAGGTAGTGCGGAATTTTGACCCGAGAACAATGTTCTTGGGCCTTGTTCGTGTCGTTAGGGCGATTGTATCTAGGATCGGACACAAAAGAACAAGAAGAACGAAGCGCCCAAAGACGCCCATGGGGTTCAATCCAGCCACTAAATCAATACTTATCCTGAAACGTCTTAGAGACAAATAACCTCCGAGAATGATCTGCTTTGTGTCACAATAATTCAGCGAGTTTTGCCAATTGTTCAGAACTTTGTTTAAGCCTAGCAACTATGTTAACTTTATCAATGTTAACTTTCAAATTATTGTTACTTTGGAAATTCCAAGGACACACTTGTCATCTGCAGAACCAATTGTATGATAGTTTTAAGTTTTCAAGTTTTATTTAACCCAGAAGGTCGTAGACTCATGAGGCATAAAGTGCACAATGGCGACAAATACAAATAATATCCACTTGTGCGGTAACACATTAACTAATACATTGTATAACAATGCCTGTTATACTAGACTGTTACAAAATGTATATTTGACATAATGTGTAGGCTTTGCAAACAAATACACTAAAATACTTCAATATTCCTTCATTTTTAGCGTTAATTAACTCTTAACATTTGTGCAGACTAGGATGTCGTAAATAGTAGGATAGTAATATAGATTTTCGAATATCATTATACAACTGATATTCAAAAACAAAATGGTATTCGTCTTCTAAAATATTACATTCGATACATTTTCTTTGAGGTTCAGGTATTGATACAGGTCAAGCCCATCTTCCAGTCTCTGTATATAGTCTATGTGAGGAAACGTAATTTTGCTAAAGCTATTCTGAATTTACTAATATATTATTATTTTTATATACATCTAATTATGGCTGAGGCTAAAAACAAGTTATATATATATATTTATATAAACAGCCCTTGTAAAATCCTGTAGTCTTCCATTCCAGCCCTGAATAAACTGTTCTTTTAAGCGTTGTCGTACATTTGCGAGAAAAATGTTATCATCTTGGAAAAGCCAAACTTCGTAAAATTCAAGAGAACACAATAAATCCTTTAACAAAGAGCACCAAGATTTACGTAGTGGATGGGATTCCAAGTCCCTTTTTAACATAGTGTAAACGTGTGTCACATATTTATTTTCTTTGGATTTTAAAATCTTTAACCATTACCTAACTATAACTATATATGATAATATATATGATAACTACTTCACCTGTGCTTGTTCTATTTAAATAACACAGAATAGAATGGGGTTTTTTCCTTTAAAAGTTAACAATGATGCTGTAACAACATTTAACGCAGTTCTTAACAATCAGCCCTTTACGGAATTCTCAAAGCCAAAATTATTGCCGACTTACACATGTGTGTCAATCAATCAATCAATCAATCAATCAATCAATCAATCAATCAATCAAGCAAGCAAGCAAGCAAGCAATAAATCAAACAATCAAGCAAGCAATCAATCAACAAATCAATCAACGAATCAATCAATCAATCAGTCAATCAATCAGTCAATCATACAATCAATCATTCAAACAATCAATCAATCGACCAATCAATCAATCATTCAATTAAGCAATCAATCAATACGTTCATTAACCTGAATTATGAACAACATGCAAATATTTAGATGTGTAATAAAGAAAATGTAATGTAGAGGCTCCAAGAATTTTAAGAAAAAAAATAAAATGATAAGATTTTAACATATTTAAAGTACAATAAGAGAGTCAATTGTTATCATTGTTTAAAACAGTATATGTGTTAGTGAATAAAAATGCATATCCTAAATTGACTATTTATCTTCAAAAAAATTAAACCTCAACTGGCAAACATGTGTTGCATAACAGCTAATTTCAACCGCTTCACCTGATTACAATAAATAACGGCTCAATGTTGATTTACTGAAATAAATGTATTGGAAAACTTGAAAAATACCGCCTTCCCATTAGACAAAATATAATGTTTATCACTAACGACTATTAAACTGTGTAGTATAACGCTTTAGAACGTTTTGCAATTTTCTCAGAAATATACCAGCACAAATATATGAGGCGATATCTAAAACGAAAAACAAACCTAAGACTGTCCTTTTCTTGGATATATACATGTAAATTAGATTGAAGATTTAACCTTCGGAAATGATATCAGATAAAAGACGCAAACAAGAACACTACTTACGAATTTTGGCTCATATCTTGTTTAATCGACGACATGATTCGTTCGCTTTTGTTTTAATATATTTCAGTAATCCTCAAATCGAAATATCTCGTAATCATTTAAACCATAGAACTAAAATCAAAAACAATGTCAACCATGTGACTTTAAAGTATACAAATTCATCATTGACGCATTATGGTGCATCAACCTTTAAGTTACTGTTATTAACTGATATTTACGAGTGGTGATTATTTCACTATTTGAGTACAATGTTTATCATTGTTTATCATCAAACGCGGCCAAACAAACATTGATTTCATATCTGCTTAATGCAAATTTAAGAACAAAATATGTCAAGGATTTAGTGTTCGAAATTATGTTTTGTCTAATGTGATGTCAGTATTTTTTAAATGTGCCAAACAGTTCCTCTTGGAAAATCAGGCGTAACACGTAAAAAATTGATAGATTGTCGCAAACACTAAGCCTGTTGAAGGGTTAATACATCAGTATGCATTGAACCATATATATAAGCTGAGTGTCTGGTCATTTTTTCTAATGCATACGAATCACCTTTAACCTCTATATAATGAAACAGAATTTCGATATAATCCTACATAAAATTTATATTTGTTATGCTTTACGAAACCATGAATTTGACATAAGAGCGCAAGCGCGAAAGGGTGCATTTCAGTAAATAAAACTTGTTTATGTATTTATGGACGTGGTGGTCGTTTTCGTATCGTTTTTTTTAATAACCAAGTCAGAATCCGCCCGGCAATCACATTGTCACCGAGACATTGTTGCCACAACACAAAATTAAAGTGACACTCTTGTAATGAAAATTAATACATACATATGTATAACAAACATAACTTTTGAGTGATAAATCTTTAACAACTAACAAAATAATGCATTTATGGAAAATATTAATTACTGATGAAAAGAATTTAAACGTGTATTTAATAGCTGGAATCCCAGAAATATTAAATGAGTGGTGAGTGCTAAAAGATATACAGTGATCCTCTCTAGTCTCATAAGGTAGAAATACCATGTTTTCTACAAATGTCTTTCAATTTAAACTCGAAATCCTTCAAAAGAACCATTGTTTTCGACATTTATTCATTCTTTCGGGTATATCTAAACAATTGTATAAATTTGAGAGTAATAGTGCAAAGCAAAGCAGCAAAGTACTGCTCGTTGAAATTAGACAACCGCCAAATGAAATATTTGGCAGTAAATGTTAAAGTATATGGCAAAGATCACCGGATGAGTCAACTGAAGTATATATAAGGAAGTGATAATTTATGAATACAAATAACACTTGAAATACATAAATCAAATCCATAACCTTGGTGTTCTGTTGTGTTGCTCCAGATGACAGACACTTGCTTACAGTAAAACGCATTTACAATTACAGTAATTATCATTGATTCCATTGTGGCCAGCTGCATTGATAGAAATACTGATAACAGTGAGAGTTTATTCAAAATAACAACTGTAATTAATTATACCATCCGTATTCAACTAAATTATTTATGGATTCTCAAATTAGTTGATTTTATCTTTGTAGATTCAGAAAGTATTACCCTTATGAAATAAACAATGAAATAAATTGAATATTTGTATTTATATCATCCATTTTCTCAGAATCTGCTCCATATATTTTCGTTTGCATTAAATAGTTCCATTTATAATAATATAGTTCGAGGAAATACAACATTATTTTACGGTATTGCTCGCTCATACTTTAATTTATACAGCAGTTTTAGAACTTCTGAAAATAATATTTGTTCACCAATTTTTTAAGCAATAATCGTTTTACATAAACAATTTGTTAGCTGTAATATTTAGGCAATGTGTATTAAAGTTATAGGATATAAAATGCAGTGTTTCCATTATTGATATTACTTTTATATTGGTCTAAGAACGATGTAGCTAATCGGATCATTTGTTATTGATAATTCTAACAATTAGTTAATACTGGCCTTAAACTACAAACGTGAATTAAATGTTACGATATCTGACCTAATACAACGTTAAAAAGTTCCTTTTAAGTCAGGTAATATAACGTCAAGGGTCAGAAGGTCGAAAACTTGCTTAAAATTGGCTCTTTTTTCTGTTATTAAAGATGAACTCTTACTCCCAAATAAGAATTACAACAATTAACACTATTGTTTTAATGTTCCAAAAAAGATTAATAAATGTCGAAAACAATGGATATTATGAAGGATACCAAGTTTAATTTGAAAGAAAAGAGCATAAAACACGGTATTTCTACCTTATGAGACTATAATAGTAGACCACAGTAAATCTTTAACCATTCACCAATCATTTAATATTTTCGCGCTTTCTGCTATTAAATACGCGTTTACAATCTTGTTATCAGTAATAAATATTTTCCATACATGCATTTTTAGTAAGTAATTAAAGGTTTATCAGTCGAAATTGATGTTGGTTATACATGTGTTTATATTGATTTTGAATAAGAGTGTCACTTTAATCGTTTTTAAATCAAAATATTTTGGTAAATAAAATGTGTAAAAATGAAGGTCAAAAACTTGTTCAAAAGGGCACAAAATATAGGTTGATAAATTATTTATTTTTATTTTAAATGCCTTATTATGTTTAACACATTTGACATTGGTGATTATAAGTATCTTCCCTGGCCGAGAGTGTAATATAGGTTCATTCCGACCCGAGCGTAGGGTGTTTTGCGGAAACGAGGTTTACCGAGTTTTCGCAAAACACCCTGCGCGAGGGTCGGGATGAACCTATCTTACACGAGTGGCTATGCAAGATGCCTTTTTTCCCAACCCAGTTAAACAAAATTAAGTAAAAATGTATTTTTTGCTGGAACTCTTTTGTGCTTAGTGAAATTAATTGCGTATGGATATGCGATAATTCGTGGTTGTCATGGATATGCGCGCAGTAATTCAGATTATGTTAGTAGTCAAATCGGTTTTTAAATAGTTCTTAGGGGAGTGAAGCATTATTTCTTGAAAGGTGCGTGATAACTGTTTCATGGTGACATTTGAAGCGAGAAATAATTAATTGGCGTTCTAAATATTGCCACAAGACAAGGTTTCCATGATACTACAGGCGACAGTCTTCAACAAGGCAGATAATTACAATTTGGTGACGATTAAAAAGGGGTTCCATACGAGCATTTTATCTTCGCCCTTGGGCAAGATAAGAATTTCTAGCATGGTTAAATTATTGGATCTACTTAAATGAGGTGGGAGAAATATGCATTCTTTGGTTTTCACCATGAAAGTCAAAGGTGTTAAACACGATAATGCATTAAAATAAAAAAAAACTACATCAAGCATTATTGCCAGCCATTAAGAACCCGCCAGATCTATTTTAAAAATTCATTGACTTTTTGGTGATCTGATGATTGTTTTAACAATAAAATGCTAAGACGGAACATACCAATCAAAATCAACATATCTAAATGAAATTGTTCACAGTCTGATAACAAAACTCCGGTGATATGGATAAATATAATGATAACCTCTATTTAATGTTTTATGTACAGTGTCTACCTACTTTTTGAATGACCCTTGTAGTTATGTAAAGAGCTGTGACAATTACGTACATTTTACAAGCAGACATCCCCTGTATAGGATGTTTTCTCAGAGTAAACGATATTCTCACATTTTCATTTGTTCGTAAGCCTTTATTTATTTCTGTGGTTTCCAGCAATCTTAATGGAATCAAAACGCTTTCATGGGAAATCATCCATTGTTTCGGGACGATATCCAGTGAATTCGATCCGTCCGCAGAATGTTAATGAAAATAAGAATCCCTGACATTATATTAATTCAAAAAAACTCTGTCATGTAAATTGACATATAGGTTGCGTCATCAGCCAGAGATGGTAAAAAATGACTTATATGGCTATCCATTTCCTTTTCCATATTCAACAGGAAAATGCAGCAGGCCGTATTGAAAAATCCGTATCATGCTTCTGTCGTTTTCTGATCCCTGTATCATGCTTCTGTTGTTTTCTGATTCCGTGTCATGCTTCTGTCGTTTTCTGATTCCGTATCGTGCTTCTGTCGCTTTCTGATTTCGTATCATGCCATCGTCCTTTTTGTAATTTCGTATCATGCTTCTGTCCTTTTTGTAATTCCGTATCATGCTTCTGTCGTTTTCTGATTCCGTATCGTGCTTCTGTCGCTTTCTGATTTCGTATCATGCCATCGTCCTTTTTGTAATTTCGTATCATGCTTCTGTCCTTTTTGTAATTCCGTATCATGCTTCTGTCGTTTTCTGATTCCGTATCATGCTTCTGTCGTTTTCTGATTCCGTATCATGCTATTGTCCTTTTTGTAATTTTGTATCATGCTTCTGTCGTTTTTGATTCCGTATCATGCTATTGTCCTTTTTGTAATTCTGTATCATGCTTCTGTCGTTTTCTGATTCCGTATCATGCTGTTGTCCTTTTTGTAATTCCGTATCATGCTTCTGTCGTTTTCTGATTCCATATCATGCTTCTGTCGTTTTCTGAATCCGTATCATGCTATTGTCTTTTTGTAATTTCGTATCATGCTTCTGTCGTTTTCTGATTCCGTATCATGCTACTGTCCTTTTTGTAATTCCGTATCATGCTTCTGTCGTTTTCTGATTCCGTATCATGCTATTGCCCTTTTTGTAATTTCGTATCATGCTTCTGTCGTTTTCTGATTCCGTATCATGCTACTGTCTTTTTTGTAATTTCGTATCATGCTTCTGTCGTTTTCTTATTCCGTATCATGCTACTGTCCTTTTTGTAATTCCGTATCATGCTTATGTCGTTTTTTTTCTGATTCCGTATCATGCTTCGGTCGTTTTGTGATTCCGTATCATGCTACGGCCATTTTCTGATTCCGTATCATGCTAGTATCGTGTGTTGGGTGCTGCCTTTTACACACAAATGTTTATTTCAGTTTTTATTATATTTACATATGAATTAATTACATATAAAAAACATTAAGGCGTGGACTGTATTTCCTAAAAAAATATTCAGAAATAAATAAACTGCTAATTTTAGCTTATTTGTAAATACATGCACTAAATCATTAATTAAAGTGATATATGACGTAATTTCTGGAATCGAAATTCCGTGTAAATGTCGTGTAAACGCTTAGAGCTGTTTCATTGGTAAAAGCTACGAGCAGTTCGTAAAAAAAACATGGAATTAATCAATAAAGACATGGAATAAATAGTTTATTTTCTGAAAACTAGTATTACGTCTCGTTTGGGGTATAAACAAGTATGCATCCAACTCGACCGCTATACGTGTTTTACACATCGAGATGAACTCGAAGTGATACAGTGAGTCAGAAAACATTCCCTGTATAATTATGAAGTACCATTTGGGACCTCGCCTTCCCCCATGTGTTAATACGTATGGGACAGATGTCAGCAGTATTTAGTCAGCAGTATCAGTGTGTGTATACCACGTGATAAATTACGTCATAAATGCTACGTCGGAAGGCAATATTTTGCTTCGAATGAAGACCTAAAACAAAAATAACTTACTATTTCACCATTTGCGATGAAACTAACGGAGTCTACGCCTCTTACGGAGCCCCGCCTTCGGTCTTTTACCAGAGTTTGATTGAGAGTTTAGTTTCTTCAAACACTTTGACAA